>NW_007751438.1:4605-5777 GCF_000696425.1 Galeopterus variegatus | reverse complement strand
GGCGCAACACTGAGGGTTGCGATCCGTTGCCGGACACGAAAAAAGACAAAAAAGGAAAAAACAAACAAACAAAAAAAACTATGAAATGGGTGGACCACAAGCGGGGATCTCTGAGGAAGCAGGAAATATCTGGGTTCCAGGGGGAAGAACAGAAAGTTGACTAAGCTTTATTTATCTGTGACAGGTTGGGCAGCTGGAGTGGGAAGGAGGGATCAAGAAGGCCTAGAATGTAGGGACCTGCTGGGCCCGTGGTGGGGGAGGGGCTGTGGTTCAGACTCTTCCTCTCCCCGCTCCCCACCCCCCCGGGCCCTTTGTGATGAGGCCACAGCTCTGTGATGCAGGCCTGGGCTCTAGCACCAAGGGCAACTCCCAGAGCTCAGTTGCCTGAGAGCAGCATTGCGATTCAGACGATGGAGAATCTTCTCTTATGTTTGAAAAGCATCAGAGACACATGGCTCAGCCCCAGCTCCACTTCCTGGGAGGTGGACATCACCCTTGCCATCCTGGGTGGGCTGGGGCGCTTCCTCCTCTTACCCCGCTTTATCCGGAAGGATGCCTCCTTACCTGAACCGAGGAAACCGAGGAAAATGAGGAAGGTAAGCAAACCTCTGTCCAGACCCAACAGACAGTGGTTCTCTCTTTTCTTCCTATTACTATCTCCACTCCTCCAAATCAACTAGAGAGATGCCTGAGATGGGAAATCTTAGGGAAGATTAGAACAGCATCCTTCTAGGGACAGATGGGGCAGGCCAGGGGTGAGAGTGGACACTAGGATTTCTGTCCAAAGGCCTCAGACCAGCTGTGCTGCTCAGTGGGAGGGACCAAGGCAAGGTCAGACACCGAGACTCAACTCAGTGGCCTAGAACGGGATTGCTGAGAGCTGAGATCTCCATGGGAGGACAGGCCCTGAGCTCATCAGTCCCTTCCTGTGGCAGGTGCCTTGAGCCAAGTCTTCTCTGTGTGTTGGGCTCTTATGAGGGCCTTCCTGGGTCCCTGACAGCTCCCATTAGAGGCCGGAGGTGACTCTGGCCTTGGAACGTGGAATCCTACCTGACAGCTCAGATGCAAGCCTAGCCTGTGGGTTTCCAGAGGAACTGAGGACGTCTGCAGCGGAGCTCACATAGAAAATCCCTCTTTCTTTTTTTCACAGAAGGAAAACAGGAATCAATTTT
>NW_007751438.1:2433-3233 GCF_000696425.1 Galeopterus variegatus | reverse complement strand
AAAGCTGATTCCTCTTTGAGGTGACACCGCCCTTCCTCCCCCAGAGGGCAGTTGTGAGGACTGTGGGGTCCTGGATATGGAAGCACTTTGTGAATGACAAAGCACTGCCCATCCACGAGCCTTGCTGTCACTGTCACAGATCTCATGGCCTTGGACACTGATGCTAGGGCTTCATGGGCTAATTTCCCATGGTATCCCCTAAAGGACATTGCACTAAGCCTCCCGTAACATCCCCAGACCCCTCCCTCTACCATACTAAGTCTCCTGATTTCAGCCTGTAGAGATGGCCTGGGGGTACTGAAGGAGGCGCAGGGCCTGATCTCACATCAGCAAAGGTGAGGGACTTTCCCTTCTCTCCCATGTCCTCCTTCCTACGAGGGCCTATGATAGGGTAGACCTGGGAGGGGGGACCATGGAAGGGGACTTGATGTGACTAAAGTCCTGGGGCAGAAGTCACAGGAGCTGTGTGAAGTCAGCGCATGGGCAGTGGAGGGGCCATGGGAGTGGGCACTGCTCCTGGCCCATCTGCTCCTGGCTGCAGCATGTGTCTCCTGTCTCCTGCAGCCACCTGGTGGAGATCCCCGACCCTCCCGGTGAGGTGTGCAAAGCAGCACCTGCCAGAATCCACCAGCCGTGCGGGGAGCATGTGGAAGATGCTGGTCCCATCACCACGTGCCAACAGGCTGCCCCAGCTCCTCTGGGTGAGTGTCCTCTGTCTGTGGCCTCCACCCTGTCACTAGGCCCAACAACCTCCATTGTTTCTTTTGGATCCCATTCACCCCTGGGTGCCTCTCAACCAC
>NW_007751438.1:0-1468 GCF_000696425.1 Galeopterus variegatus | reverse complement strand
CCTCCCCATCACTGCCCCTGGCCCCTGCGGCCTCCCATCTGCCTCTAGCAGTCTCCAGCCTGGCTATTTGTCAGTGTCACTCGGTGGCACTCCTGCTGAGCTCCATCCCACAGAGCTTGTGTCCATACGATAGCTGCTGGTTGACAACTCCTGTCCCAGCTATCTTGAGCCTTGGTTGCCTGAGCTGTCCAATGTCAGCCCTCTCCTGGTGATAAGTGGCTGCCAAGGCCTTGTTCTTACCCACCTTGTCACACAGCCAATCCCAGCAAGAATGTCTTTCCTTCCACCTACCAGAGCCCTCATTCTTGCGAGACCTCCCACATGGGCAGAAGGAGGTTGGTGGCCCCAAATTGGACAACTATGTACAAGAACTACTGGTCATAATAATTGCCAGGACAGAAGAACTGAATTTCTGGAAAGAAGAAAAAATGGAGGAATCGGACCATCCCTTCCATTCACTGTGGAATATGTTACAACCACTGGGTGAAGAATGGAACGACACAATCTCACAACCTTTCTGGAGCATGAAAAGCAAGCCAGAGCTTGTCTTTCAAATCTCTCCTGGTCCCCAGCAGCTCTCGCTCTCTTACCCCAAGGTCTTGGAGGCCCATTTACAACAGAAATGCAGCCAGCTTTTCTGGGGCCTCTTCTTTCTGTACCGTGAGTCTCTGGTGGCTACAGTCATGGACTCTGGTCCCCCACTAGAGTTTCTCTCTGTTTTATTCCATGAAGTCTCCAATTACTTCCTGGTACAAATTCAGACTCAAGTATCTCCACAACTTTTTCAGCTCCAACTCTGGTCCCCCCATGCGGCCCAACTCCACCCTCTGACTCGAGCCTCACCTCTGGCTCAGATCCAGAGCCAGCCCCACACCTCATCCTGTCTCCCCATCCCACCATGCTACTCTCCACACAGCATGGCCCAGGGAGCACCTCGCCCTACAAACCAGCAGAGAGCCCAACTTCTCATCCCAACTTCCATCCAACACGTGGCATGTCACCTTTTCAAGAAGGAACAAGAAAGTAGAACGGATTTACTCTGTGTCATCAAGAAACACCAGGAAGCCTTTAGCCAACTCACTCTCAACCGCAGGGCCTTCCAGGTCCAAGAGTCAATCTTCCTCCTCTCAAGGGACCTCATCACCCCTGAGCTCTGGAAGCAGCAAGAGCAACATCTTCACCAGAGGTTCACTCAACTCTGCTGTGGGCTGCCCCACAGACCCCATGTAGCTCTGGACCTGAGGCAGCCACAGGACCCACACTAGAGGTCCGTGCACCCCTGCCATAAATGGCCCCGAAGCCCCCACGTGCCTCCACGTAAGACGCAGCCACCAGAACCACACCCGAGGTCTGGGCGGCTCTGCCCTGCATGCTCCCACAGCCCCAAGTTGCCTCCGTGCCTGAGGCAGCCGCAGGACCCACACCAGAGGTCCCCACAGCCCTGCCGTGGACGGTCCCACAGCCCCCA
>NW_007751437.1:8694-9327 GCF_000696425.1 Galeopterus variegatus | reverse complement strand
AAATGAATCAAACTATTCTCATCAATCAAATTAAACTAGTCAAACTAGTCTCATCAATCTAGTTAAACCAATCAAAGTAATCTCATCTATTAAATTAAGCTAATCAAACTAGTCTCATCAATCTTATTAAAGTAATCAAACTAATTTCATCAATTTACTTAAACTAATCAACCTAGCATCATCAAACTAATTAAACTAATCAAACTTGTCTCATCAATCTAATTAAATGAATCAAACTATTCTCATTAATCAAATTAAAGTAGTCAAACTAGTCTCATCAATCAAGTTAAACCAATCAAAGAAATCTCATCTATTAAATTAAGCTAATCAAACTAGTCTCATCAATCTAATTAAAGTAATCAAACTAATTTCATCAATTTAATTAAACTAATCATCCTAGTATCATCAAACTAATTAAACTAATCAAACTTGTCTCATCAATTTAATTATATGAATCAAACTACTCTCAACAATCTAATTAAACTAATCAAACTAATCTCGTCCATCTTATTAAACAAATCAAACTACACCCAACAATCAAATTAAACTAAACGAACTAGTATCATCCATCGAATTAAACAAATCAAAGTACTCTCATCAATGTAATTAAACTAATCAAACAAGACTAATCAA
>NW_007751437.1:5123-5678 GCF_000696425.1 Galeopterus variegatus | reverse complement strand
GCAATCTAATTAAACTAAAGGAACTAGTCTCATCAATGTAATTAAAGTAATCGAACTAAACCCAACAATCATAATAAACTAATCAAACTAGTCTCATCCCTCAAATTAAACTAATCAAACTATTCTCATCATCTAATTAATCGAATCAAACTAATCTCAAGAATCTAATTAAACTAATCAAACTATTCTCATCATCTAATTAATCGAATCAAACTAATCTCAAGAATCTAATTAAACTAATGAAACTAATCTCATCAATCTTATTAACGTAATCAAACTAGGCTAATCAAACTAAGTAAACTAATCAGACGAATGCCAACAATCAAATTAAACTAATCCACGTAGTCGCATCAATCTAATTAAACTAATCAAACTAATCTCATCAATCAAATTAAACCATTCAAACTAATTTCATCAATTTGGTTAAACTAATCAAACTAATCTCATCAAACTTATTAAACTAATCAAAATAATCTCGGCAAAACAATTAAACTAATGAAACTAGTCAGATCAATGTAATTATACTAATCAAAGTATTCTCATCAATCTAATTAA
>NW_007751437.1:2209-3437 GCF_000696425.1 Galeopterus variegatus | reverse complement strand
ACTATTCTCATCAATATAATTAAACTAATCAAACTTGTCTCATCAATCTAATTAAATGAATCAAACTATTCTCATCAATCAAGTTAAACTAGTCAAACTAGTCTCATCAATCTAGTTAAAACAATCAAAGAAATCTCATCTATTAAATTAAGCTAATCAAACTAGTCTCATCAATCTAATTAAAGTAATCAGACTAATCTCATCGAACTAATTAAACTAATCTAACTAATAACAGCAATCTAATTAAACTAAAGGAACTAATCTCATCAATCAAATTATACTAACCAAACTTATCTCATCTATCGAATTAAACTAATTAAACAATTCTCATCAATATACTTAATCTAATAAATCTAGTCTCATCAATCTAATTAAACTAATGAATCTCATCAATCTAATTAAACTAATCAAACTAATTCCTACAATCAAATTAAACTAATAAAACTAGACTCATCCATCAAATTAAAATAATCAAACTATCCTCGTCATCTAATAAAACTAATCAAAGTAGTCTCATAAATCAAATTAAACTAATGAAACTAATCTCATCATTCTAAATAAACTAATCAAACTAATCTCATCAATCTAAACTAATCTAACTAATACCAACAATCAAATTAAACTAATTGAAATAGTATCATCCTTCTAATTAAACAAATCAAACTATTCTCATAATCTAATTAAACTAATCAACCTCGTCTCATCTATCCAATAAAACTAATCAAACTATTTTCATCATCAAATTAAACTAATCAACCTCGTCTCATCTATCCAATAAAACTAATCAAACTATTTTCATCATCAAATTAAACTAATCAAACTATGCTCATCATCTAATTAAACTGATCAAACTATTCCAACCAATCTTATTAACTGCTCAAACTAGTCCCATCAAACTAAACTTTTCAAACTAATCACATCCATCTAATTATACTGATCAAACGAGTCTCATCAATTAAATTAATCTAATCAAACTAAACTCATCAATCTAATTAAAGTAAATAATTTAATCTCATCCATCTCATTAAACTAATTAAACAAATCTCATCAATCTACTTAAGCTAATCAAACTAGTCTCATCAATATAATTAACCTAATCACACTCGACTCATCAAACTAAACTAATCAAACTAATCCAAACAATCTAATTAAACTCATCAATCTAATCCCATCAATCTAATTAAAAGAATCGAACTAAAACCAACAATCAAATTAAACTAATGAAACT
>NW_007751437.1:0-962 GCF_000696425.1 Galeopterus variegatus | reverse complement strand
TATACTCATCATCTAATTAAACTAATCAAACTAGTCTCATCAATCTAGTTAAACTAATCAAGCTAACCTCAACAATCTAATTAAACTAAATAATTTAATTTCATCCATCTCATTAAACTAATTAAACAAATCTCATCCCTCTACTTAAACTAATTAAACTAGTCACATCTATCAAATTAAACTAATCAAACTGGACTCATCAACTATACTAATCAAGCTAATCCAAACAATCTAATTAAACTCATCAATCTAATCCCATCAATCTAATTAAAAGAATCGAACTAAACCCAACAATCAAATTAAACGAATGAAACTACTCTCGTCAATCTAATTAAACTAATGAAACTAGTCTCATCAATCTAATTAAACTAATTAAACTACTCCCATCAATTTAATTAAACTAATCAATCTCAACAATCTAATTAAAATAATCAAACTATTCACATCAATGTAATTACACAAATCAAATTAGACTCATCAAACTAATCTAACAAATCCCAACAATCAAATTAAAATAATCGAACTAGTATCATCCTTCTAATTAAAAATATCAAACTATTCTCATCATCTAATTAAACTAATCAAACTAATCCAACCGTTCTTATTAAACAGTTCAAACTAGTCCCATCAAACTAATTAAACTAATCAAACTAATCAAATCAATCTAATTAAACTAATCAAACGAGTCTCATCAATTTAATTAAACTAATCAAAATAACCTCATCAATCTAATTAAACTAAATAATTTAATCTCATCCATCTCATTAAACTAATTAAACAAATCTCATCAATCTACTTCAACTAATCAAACTAGTCTCATCCCTCAAATTAAACTAATCAAACTATTCTCATCATCTAATTAATTGAATCAAACTATTCTCATCAATATAATTAATCTAATCAAACTTGTCTCATCATTCTAATTAAATGAACCAAACTATTCTCATCAATCTAATTAAACT
>NW_007751436.1:0-9327 GCF_000696425.1 Galeopterus variegatus | reverse complement strand
GTCGCGCCGCACTGCGCTCAACCAGTGAGTGGACCGGTCTCTATATGGGATCCGAACCCTCCGCGGGAGTGCTGCTGTGCTCCCAAGCGCCGCACTCTACGGAGTGCGCCACCAGGCCGGCCCTATCATATAGTTTTTAAAGAATTTATCTTGGACCGGTTCCCGCTCACTGGCTGAGCGAGGCGCGGGAGCAACGCTGAGGNTTTTTTTCCTTTTTTTTGTCTTTTTTTACTGACGGGTAACGGGATCGCAACCCTCGGTGTCGCGCCCGTACCGGGGTCCGGCAACGGGATCGCAACCCTCGGGGTTGCGCCCGCACCGCGCTCAGCCAGTGAGCGGGAACCGGTCTCCACATGGGATCCGAACCCTCGGCGGGAGCGCCACCGCGCTCCCAAGCGGCGCACTCTCCAGTGCGCCACCGGCCGGCCCTAGTAATTTTCATTTAATTGGTTTTCTCGAGGTCTTTTCCTCTTATGTTACTTCCTTGATCATTACTGCCTTGTGTACTGATAGCTGCACCATAGTCCCATTTTTATATAGAGAAAGTAACCACTCTTGAGAACATAGTAGTTTGTAATGGTAAATGATTTTTTTTTTTTTTTTTTTTTATGAAGGAAAAAAGAAAAGGTCCAATCTTCAGAACAACTGAAAAATCTTTTTCTTAGGTGAGAATGATAAGGTAGTATTTTGAAAAAGTATGCATGTAGTCTCAAAGATAAGATTTTTTTAAAAAGGATTATTATATATCAAATCGTGACAATGTTTACTTGTCATTAGGAAGTTGTTACTGACAAGTTAGGTGAGTAAGCATGTGAGTTGTTTTACAGTAGAACAGTGTGACATCACAAAATTGGTGGCTTTTCTAATGGATATAGATATAAGAGCCTTCTCGACTGTTTTTAAATATTACATGTTATATAAAATGTATATTTACAATAGGTTTAATTAGATGGTATTTTGGAAGATTCATTTTGTTTTGCTTTTTTGCTACTCAGAGTCTTTGAAAAGTTGATAATCCATTTAGAACAATTATTAGTCAAAAATTTTGAATCATCTGATTGTTAGCCAAGCTAGCAGAATTAACTGCATTTAGTTTCATAAACCTGCCTCATTCTCAAGTACTGGAAAATTTTTTTCCAATTTAATTAAATGTTTTTCTTGTAATCTTACTTAACCTTAAAATTTGACTAGCAATAATATATTATTTGTAGGGCTGGCTGGTTAGCTCACTTGGTTAGTGCATGGTGCTGATAAAACCAAGGTCAAAGGGTTTGGATCCCCACACTGGTTAGCTGCCCCCCAAAAAAGATTTAAAACATTATTTGTAGAACACAGGTAAATCTCAGTGGAATCTGTACCTAAATTTTCACTAATCCAATTTCTGGGGCATCTAAATTGATCATGTGCCTTATATTTAATCTCAGAATTACCTTTATCTCTTGACAGCCTAGTGAAACCAAGTTTAACATCTTCTAATTTAGGGCCGGCCCATGGCTCACTTGGGAGAGTGTGGTGCTGATAACACCAAGGCCACGGGTTCAGATCCCTATATAGGGCCAGCCTGTGGCTCACTTGGGAGAGTGTGTTGCTGATAACACCAAGGCCATGGGTTCAGATCCCTATATAGGGCCTGTCCGTGGCTCACTTGGGAGAGCGTGGTGCTGACAACACCAAGTCAAGGGTTAAGATCCGCTTACTGGTCATCTTTTTATTTTTTTATTTTATTTATTTTTTAAATTTTTTGTCCTTTTTTGAGACTGGCTGCAGTGGGCTCAGCCAGTGAGTGCACCGGTCATCCCTATATAGGATCCGAACCCGCGGCGGGACTGATCTCCCAGCGCCGCACTCTCCCGAGTGTGCCACGGGCTCGGCCCTACTGGTCATCTTTTTTAAAAAAAAATCTTCTAATTTATCATATAGTTTTTTTTTTTTCCTTTTTGTCTTTTTTCGTGACCAGTAACGGGATCGCAACCCTCAGTGTCGCGCCGCACTGCGCTCAACCAGTGAGTGGACCGGTCTCTATATGGGATCCGAACCCTCTGCGGGAGCGCCGCTGTGCTCCCAAGCGCCGCACTCTACGGAGTGCGCCACCGGGCCGGCCCTATCATATAGTTTTTAAAGAATTTATCTTGGACCGGTTCCCGCTCACTGGCTGAGCGAGGCGCGGGAGCAACGCCGAGGTTTGCAATCCCGTTGCCGGTCCCCGGTCTGGTACGGGGGCAACACTGAGGGTTGCGATCCGTTGCCGGACACGGAAAAAAGACAAAAAAAGACAAAAAAAAAAAAGAATTTATCTTGTGGTGCTGTTGTGCTGGCATTTTGGCAAAATGAAAGCAGATGTGAACAACAGAAAAAGGTCTTAGTGGTTTGGATCAGGGTTTGGCACGCTGGAGTGAGGAACTGCAGCTTTCTCCTGTGTAAAAGTAGAGAAATTGATGTTCTTAATGGCTGGTTTGGTGTTGTGGGGGCAAATTACAGTCTGAATAAACAATCTGGCCTTACTCTCTCGTTCTTGTTTCTCCTGTAGTTTCTCCTGCTGGCCAAGTTGGCACCCTGGAACTATATAGCATCCTGAGCTGCTGAACGTGGCCAGAGCTACAAATTGACATATAAGTTGGAAGGAAAAAGGCAGGGGAGGATGGTGATGTAGGTTCAAAAGTATTATAGAAACCTGCTGAGGAGAATAGGACTGTAAGGGAAATTTAGAAAGTACTGCTCTAAACAAACATTTTAATCATGTGATAGTTCACAAATTCTCCTAAATCTCTTCAGAGTGGTAACAACTGTTAATTTTTACCTGCAGAGTCTCACCTGGAATCCTGTAGGGTTACAGAAGTTGTCATTTCATCACCTGAAGTCAGAAATGATCTTTCCCAAGCAAACTTTAAAGCAAGGATTGGCAGACGTTTCCCGTAAAGGGCAAAATAGTAAATATTTTAGATGTTGCAGGTCACACAGTCTCTGTCACACTTACTCAGCTCTGGCCTTGTCATGGGAGAGCAGTGTTAGACAGTAGGCAAACAACTGAACACAGCTGTGTCTTGATGAAACTTTATTTACAAAAAGGGGTGGTGGGACGGATTTCGCCTGTGGGCTTTAGTTGCTGACTCCTGCTTCAAATTAAGCTGTTAACATGTTTTTCCCCTCTTGGAAGTGGTATTGCCAGTTCTGGCGGTCTTTGCCGTATGTACGTAGCAGTGATGTGACTGTGGCTTCTCTGCAGCGGACGCCTGTGGTCTACTGTGTGAAGTTGGCCAGGGCCCTCGTGGATGACTACTGCTGTCTGGTGCCCGGATCCGTTCAGACGCTGAAGCAGATATTCAACGCCAGCCCTCGATTCTGCTGCCAGTTCATAACTTCCGTCACTGCGCTCTATGACCTGTCATCAGGTAAACTTTAAACAGGTTGTTGCTGTTAAAGGAGATTCAACTGATTGCTAGTTTTATTTGCCACTGAATACCCAGGTGAAATGTTCATTGACTGCTTTGGACTTTTTTCTCTGAAATGTATGTTTTTATTTTGGGCCCAAAGCTAAATGTGTGGGCCACCTGCACTGTGCAGTTTGCTAAGAGGGAGCTTTCCTTAGTGATATCCAGTTGTCTCACTCAGTCTGAGTGGTTGAAGCGGCAGACAGCACCGAAAGCCAGATAGGATCTGACGTCTGATGAGACGTGGCTTTCTCTCTAGACGCATAATTTGCTTTTTTATCCCCTACTTTTTATTTTGAAAAAATTCAAAACTTCAGAAAAGTTATAAGAATAGTGAAACAAATATTCATATACTTGTCACCTAGATTCAATCATTATTCACATTTTGTCATGAATTCTGTTTCTCTTCACACACACACACACACACACACACACACTTTTTTTCCCTGAACTATTGAGAATTTGTTGATATCATGTGCCAAATACTTAAGCATATATCTCCTAAGAACAACATTCTCTTGCATAAGCATGATGCTGTTATCACACCTAAGAAATTTAATATCTACGGAATACTGTTATCTAATATATAACTTCTATTCAGATTTTCTGATTGTCTCAATCATGTCTTTTATTGCCTTTTTTTTTTTTACTTTGAGGGATCAGGAGAATTCAGGGTCCAGTCAGAGATCATATATTATATATAGTCGTCATGTCTCTTTGGTCTTTTTATTTTTATTTTATTTATTATTTATTTAAGATGACCAGTAAGGGGATCTTAACCCTTGACTTGGTGTTGTCAGCACCACACTCTCCCAAGTGAGCGAACCGGCCATCCCTATATAGGAATCTGAACCCGTGGCCTTGGTATTATCAGCACAACACACTCCCGAGTGAGACACGGGCCGGCCCTCTTTGGTCTTTCTAAGTCTAGACCAGCTCCCCAGCATTTAAAAAAAAATCTTTAATAACATTGACATTTTTGAAGCGCTCAGGCCTGTTTTGTAGAATGTCCCTTAATTTGGATTTGTCTGATTGTTTCCTTACGAAAAGATTTGAGTTAAACTTTCTGGCTACAATATTACTAGGTGACAGTGTATCCTCAGTGCTTTGCACTAGGAGACATGCATGTTGGTTCTACTGTTAGTGACATTTTTGAGGCTTTCTCAGCAGGATGCCAGTAGAGGTCCTCGGAACCACAATGAGATAGCATTTGGCTTTGGCTTTGGCTTGGAGAAGCACAGGTCCCTTATCCTTGTCCAGCAGCAGATCCCTCCCAATGAAAAAACACAAAAAACAAAAAACATTAGAAGCTGACCAGCTGTGGTGGAATTGGGGCAGGGGACTCGGACTCCCACTCACTGGGCTTTGCTGCCCACTTTCTTTCTCTGGGGGTGGGTTCCAAGGAACAGGGATTGAAAGCATGGCTTTCTAGTACACAGAGTCCTTCCATGTCTGTGTCCTTGTGTGATGCCTATAGCCCTGTGTGGCTCCCAGGCAGGACTGTGGGCCTTGATTTCCATGTGGGAAGTTATGGGCCCTGGCAAGTGGCTTTCTGTGCAGAGCCAGGCTCAGAGCTCTTTCTTCTGCTTGTGTTTCAGGTTCTTCCTTTTCTGTCCTTGGCTCTTGCTGCTCAGAGGGCAAGTAGTCTCTTTCTTATCCCTCAGTCCGATAGCTAAGCCAGCAGTTTGAGAGCCTTCAATGATATCTTCCATTTTCGTGCGGTCCATTATTGGTCTTCCATCAGCCCCCTCGTTATATTTGAGCTTCCTTTTATTTTAACATTTTTTTTTTGCTGTTGGACTTTTTAACCCTTTTGAGAAAGTCTGTGTGGAGATAGCATAAGCATGCAAGTATGTACCATCTTTATGTGCTGATTTCCTGTTCTCTCTCACATGGCACTTAGCCACTGGAATGGGACACAGGTCCTGTAGAGCGGGCCATGCTGTTAGAGTGGAATTTCCCTGGCACTCTCCTGCAAAGACTTCCTAAGAGCTGGGAACAGTAGTCAGGGCTTTTGTTTTCCAATAGGAAAGATTTAATTAAACCCAGTTTTCAGCATCATAGTTGCCTTCAAGTCATTTATTCCGGGCCAATAAGGACAGAAATTGGCCTTGTAGTTGGCAATGGATGAGTTAGCACATGGAATAGAAAGTGATATTCAGGAAATACCACTGACTTGCTAGAGTGGATCTAAGTCATGGTATTTTTCGCTTAAGCCAGTGTATCAGTCTGATATGCTGGTGATTTCTCAAGCCACTGAGCACACAGTGGTGGCCTGGAGGCTACCATAAGAATGGTGATTGCTGCTGCTCTTGGGTGGTTATGGTAACAGGAGAACATTCTTGGGGAGTCAGAACTACAAAAAGGAAGAAGCTTGCCTAACCATACAGAACTTCCTCTTTTCTAAATGGTGCCGAGAGCTTGGTTCTCTAAGTAGGAAGGTTGTAGAGATTGAGGATTCACTCACAAAGTACACACACTTATGTGTATGCCCAGGGCACGTGTGTACACCTGCACACACTGCCTTCAAGCTATTGGAGATGGCTCAGCTGAGATGGGGGGAGGAAGGGAGGGCACACCAGAGGAGTGGATGTGAGCCTGGCGTTTCCCAGACAGAAACATCTTGGGGGAGTCAAGGCACCAGACATGGGATTGCCAAGTAAGAATTGTAGACGACAACTACAACCTACTGTTGACATCAGTTCACAGCTGAAGGGGTGGGATGATGGGTGGTTAATATTAAAGCAATCAGCAGGAATAATCTCAGGAGAAAAGACCAGTCTCCGGAGAAAGAGCAGTTGGAAACCTTTTATCAACATGTATCTTGCTCCTCCCACACTCTCCTTTTTTGTGCTTGGCTTTGAATCACCTCAGCAGCCTAGATGGGGCTCTGTCATTCTTAGCTATCCCATAAGCTATGGGGTGCACAGCTCCAGAGAGAGGAGGCTGGGGATTTACTCCTGTGAACACAGCCAGGCATCCTAAGGGCATTGCATGCTGTTTGCAGGATGGGCTGTGTAGCCTAACGGCTAAAAGCCAGGCAACAGCTGAGGTCAGATCTGGGCCACCACATAGTTTTGTTGAGTCTTGGGGAAATTATTTAACATCACTGTGCCTCAGTTTCCTCTTCCTTTGTATGGGAATAAAAGATGGGGTTGTTGGAGGATTAAATGAGCTAATCTATATAAAGGACTAAGACGAATGTTAGCACAGAATAAGCCCAGAAAAGTGTCAGCATTTGTTCTTGTTCTCAGTCTAGGCTGTAGAGTGTGCCAAGTCTTGGATCACAGGAGGTCAGGCTCTTGCTTAAATGAAGGTTCCAGCTTTGGGGCTGGGATGGCCCTTGGCAGCTGACAGATGACTGACAGGACCCTGAAGGTCACCATAGCTTTCACTGTACCATGCAGGAGACACCGAATACAAGGAGGAAACTTACTCACAAGGGAAGGGGTGAAGTGTGGTGGTAGTTTTGCACACAAAAAAGTGAATTTTATTTTAATTGACACAGAAGGAAATTTCTTCCAAGCATAATGGAGTTCTAGGGAGCTGTTGATTTAACAAGTCCTTCTTGAGTCTCTGCCTTGGCCAAGTGATCCTGGGTACTGGGGATGTAACATTGACTAAAACAGGCATCCCAGCTTTCAGGGAGTGGATGTTCTAGGGAATGAGAGAGAAAACACAAGCGAGGAGGTAGTGATTTCAGTGTCAGGCGGTGAGTGCTGTGAACCTGGGGGTCTGTCTTCCAGCTTTCTGCTTCCTATTCCTGTCCTGGAGGCCGAGAACACTTCTGACTTAATGGTCTTCGTTTTCAGATGATCTCATTCCACCTTTGGACTTGCTTGAAATGATTGTCAACTGGATTTTTGAGGACCCAAGATTGATTCTCATCACTTTTTTAAATACTCCGATTGCAGCCAATCTACCAATAGGATTTTTAGAGCTCACCCCGCTCATTGGATTGATCCGCTGGTGCGTGAAGGCCCCTCTGGCTTATAAAAGGAAAAAGAAACCCTCTTTATCCAATGGCCACATCAACAACAAGGTTGCACAGGACTCGGGTGAGGTGATGGACAGAGACTCCCACCTCTTGTACTCAAAACTCCACCTCAGTGTCCTTCAGGTTCTCATGACGCTCCAGTTGCACTTAACTGAGAAGAATCTTTATGGGCGCCTGGGGCTGATCCTGTTTGACCACATGGTCCCGCTGGTAGAGGAGATCAACCGGTTGGCAGATGAACTGAACCCTCTGAACGCTTCCCAAGAGATCGAGCTCTCGCTGGACCGGCTGGCACAGGCTTTGCAGGTGGCCATGGCCTCGGGAGCCCTGCTGTGCACAAGAGGTAGGTGATTGCTGGCCCAGGCCTCCTGGAAGTAGGGACACCACTACCCTGGCAGAAACAAAATAGGAGCTCCAAGACAGACATTGTTTTTGCTTCTTTTAGGACTTCCTTTCCTCCTAGTGATCAGAGAGGAGGGTAGAAGTCACAGAACAGCTCCGGTAGTGGCCTCTCACCCGCTAGTGGCCTCTCACCCCACTGTCCCACGTCACCCCTGTCAGAGTCCTAACATGCTGCAGACGTGATGTTGTCTGGCTCTTTTTTGCCCAGGACTGGGGACTCTTTGTGAGCATGGATAATTTTTCCTTTTGAATCTTTTTTCTTTTTCTGCAGTCCTTTTTTTATTGAGACATAATTTACATACAATAAAATGCACAGGTTAAATGTAATGTTTAATTGATGCATTTGGACAAATATATGAGGGCACTTCAAAAAGTTTGTGGAAAAAATTAATTAAAAGATAATATGAATCCTTCCATGAACTTTCTGAAGACCCCTTGTATACATTCATGTAACTGATACCAAGTCAAGACCTACGACATTTCCATTTTGATGGTTCCCTAATTCTCCTGCATTTCAACGTTTGATCTCTCCCAGGAGAATGATCTGGTGCTAATGACATGCTTGTGTTTGCTCTTTAACTGTTGACTAAGCCACAGGGTTGCCTGTGGCCCCGAGGTATGGTCACTGGCCATGAGTTTCTGGCCTTACCGCTGCTCTTGGAACACCTTGGGTGCCTGATTGTTCCATGAGAGCTTGGCCTTTGGGCTCTTTCCCAGCCACCTGACTGCCAACAGGGCTGCCCTCTTTCCTAAGCGACTTCTTCTGTTTTGGGCTTAGTTTGTTAAAGCGAAAATTGAAGAAGAGGAGAACCCAGTTTCTATGTGATGCTGGGAAAATGTAGTATAAGACCCAAATGCTATCTTGCTAGCATCCTTGAAGAGAACATCAGTGAGTATTTCACCACATTGTTTCTAGTCTGTTCCTTAATCTTGTATCTCCTAATTTCAGATGACCTCAGAACCTTGTGCTCCAGGCTGCCCCATAATAAGTAAGTGCCCTCTCGAGGCTTCCAGGTGGGCTGGCATTGTTGGGGCAGGGTGTGGGGAGGCAGGTCGGCAACACTGGGCAGACTTGTTTGTGCTGGGTTCCTTGGGGAGAATTGGTCTGCAGGGTCTAAGAGCTTCTCTCTCTAAGGAACCTCTTAAGGATAAGTGGGAATGGATATATGATAGCATAACCCATGTGAGAGTAAATAAGAAAAAGTGATCATCTTGCTGGGAGTCAAGGAAAGAAACAAGAGCACACTCCAAATATCATCTAATGCTCATTTAATTAGCATGCATATATTTAGTGGTGAGGCTGGTGCACTGGCACTTTGTCGGTGATGTGAATTGCACAGCCCATTGGATAGTACTGCAGAGCCACAGCCCTACAGTGCAGTGTGTTGCTTACCAGCAGCACCCGGCCATCAGGTGGCCTGGACCTGGTTTCTGAGTGCAACTCTGTCTGTGATTTGCTGTGATGCTTGGGCAGTCTCCTCACATGTCTCCGAGCCTCAG
>NW_007751435.1:6680-9328 GCF_000696425.1 Galeopterus variegatus | reverse complement strand
CCAGCTTTGAGAAGGAGTCAACAGAATCACAAAGTTTGGAGCCAACCTATGAAAAGCTGAACAGGTCCAAATCTAAACATGAGGATGAAATCGTCTTCCTAGCAAAAGAATTAAAAGAACATAAATCTAAACTTTCTGAGCAAGATGAATTGATGGCAGATATTTCAAAGAGGATACAGTCCCTAGAAGATGAATCCAAATCCACCAAGTCACAAGTAGCTGACGCCAAACTAATCTGCAAAATATTTCAAATGAATGAAGAACGTCTGAAGGTGGCAATAAAAGATACCTTGAATGAGAATTCCCAACTTCAGGAAAGCCAGAAAGAGCTTTTACAAGAAGCAGAAGTTTTGAAAGAACAAATAAGTGAACTTCATAAACAGAAAATAACATCTGAAGACTCCAATGTACAGGCAGAACAAGTTTTAAGTGGTAAAGACAATCACATCAAGTCTCTGACTGAACGCTTGCTCAAGATGAGAGACTGGGCTGCTNAGAGAAACCTTTCAACTAACAATATTGTGTTCATTGTGGGAAGCCCTTGTATTTTTTAGGCTACAAAGCTACATGACCTGACGTACATTTAATTGATTATTCTGGCTTATCTGCGAAATTAAGCCATAGAAGAGTAAGAGAAAAGTAGGGAGACCAGTTCAGAAGCTGTTCCAGTCAGCACATTGAAGAAATGCTATTGGATTCAAGCAGAGAATTCTTTCTGTTAGCTGTGGTTCCATGAAAAAGAAGAAATATATTGACTAGTCTGGTATGTCCCCTGATGTAACACTAATCATTTTTTAATATATAAATGATTCAAATACATACAGCCACACTAAGAGTTGTAGCACTTCAGGCTCTGATAAAAAGGAGTCTGCAAGAGGTTTCTAACACTCACGATTAGAATTGCTACAGAGACAGGTAACGGTGAGAACATAAGTTTTGGAATCATAGAGACATGAGTTCAAGGGTCAGGTCGGACACATACCAGCAGGGTCCAGTCACATTACGCCTTAAGTTTCAGTTTCCTTTTCTGCAAACTGTACTTAAGTAAAATATCTATTCCAATGGGTGGATGTTAAGGATAAATTAGATGATTTATATAAAATGTTTACACTGCCTGGAATGTAATAAGTGCTCATATCTTGCTATGATTCTTATTTTCAATCCAAAAGTCATATTCAACATAAAATTCAAAGTTTTCAACAGTCTGACAAATGGTTTAAGATAATGCTGCACCATCAAATTAAAAAAACTCACTCAATAGCCATAAGTCATCAAAGTCTGGTCTTATCTTGACATGGGGCACCCCCCCCCAATTTAAGGAGCTACATTTTGTCTTCCAGACCTCTGGATCGCTCTTAACATACTTGTGTTGTCCAAATTCTTTCCAGTAGAAAATTTCTTCCTTCCAGATTCCAAAATTTCTGCTTTGAAAAATAAGGGCTCAGAAAGACACATTACACAAATGTAAGAAATCATATTTTACACTGTCCCTGGAAAGATTATATTTTACTCAAACAAATAAATTTTAAAATGTATTCTTTTATCCACAGAGCACCATTCCATAGATTGGACACCCACAACAATGCAATATATATTTCAGACCTGGTTATTTTCTTATCTTTGGATTTAGCAAGACATGCACTATAATCCAATTAGAAAGTAAAATAGGCTTAATTACTTAGCTCAGATCAATGAACATAAGGTGGCAAAGAATCTAGTTAAGATTAATAATATAATAGGCAGATTTATATAATGCCTAATCTAGGGCATTTCATCTTAATTTAAACTTATCTCTCAGATTCACAACCGGGTCCGATCACTGTCACCGATTTTTTTGAAATCTGATCACTCTGTGGCAAATCCTTTCTGTGTATGTGTTGTCCAGTTCGAAGTAATAGATTTAACTCTGTTCAACAAAGAGAGGTCAGGATGTTAACTCTCCTACATGTTTATATTGAATTTCTTTAGCCTGCTATCTCTTATTTTTAGCCTGATTAATATTCTTCGGGTGTTATGGAGCAGTGCAAATGATCTATAAAATGTACACAGCCACAGACCATATTTATATTGAATGGGAACAGTGCCTACGTTAATCAAGAACTCTCACAGATACTTCGAAAGCTCATTGGGAGTATATTTATGAAGTACTCTTTGTTTTAATGTTCCTACTAAATTGATCTCCCAGTACATTCTAAGGAATATTTTAAAATCATTTTGTTGGCAATATGTAAGGAAAAATATCTAATTAACTTATGGACTTAAAAATCTGCACCATTACCTCAAGGGTGTGTGCATACGCCTCTGAGAACATGCAGTCATGTACACAAAAACATACAGAACATAGTTACTACAGCTTCAAACCAAAGCAGATTAACCTTTTTTACCTTGGTTGAGACAAGCCCGAGTCAACCTTTCAAGGCCCAGGCAGAAATGCCATATTTCCAACAATTGTTACAATTCTCTTAAACATATTCCCAGGAAGATCAATCAAAACCCTGTGTTTATATTAAACACATCTGTTGATTATAATAGATAATCCTCATCCTTACTCAAAAACTAAAACGAAAAAAAAATTAAAAGGCACTTAGAGTCTAAACACCAGCAATTGTGTCTGCAATCAAAATACTAAAGAACTCAGTGGGATTATA
>NW_007751435.1:5840-6173 GCF_000696425.1 Galeopterus variegatus | reverse complement strand
GCTAAGAAACACAGCGGATAGCTCAGATTAGGGTCAAAGTAGAAAGAAGCTTAAAAAGAAATATGAAGCTCAGAAAATGTTGCAGGTGTGGGGAAACTGGAGTTCTCCCAAATGGAATGTAGGCACTGGCCATCTTCTTAGAAGCTCTGTAATTATGCTGTCAGGTGTTTCCCTTCCTGTATTTTTAAGCCAGTTATTTTAATCCCTCACCTCTCAACGCATAAAAGCCTGCCTAAAAAGGTCTGATCTCCAAGACATTCCAGGAAGGAGAAAAAAATAAATTGTAGAACTATTCTGTGGTGAATTAGTTTACATAAAAATATTTTCAGTAGA
>NW_007751435.1:0-307 GCF_000696425.1 Galeopterus variegatus | reverse complement strand
CCATATTTCCATCAATTGTTACAATTCTCTTAAACATATTCCCAGGAAGATCAATCAAAACGCTGTGCTTATATTAAATACATCTGTTGATTATAATAGATAATCCTCATCCTTACTCAAAAACTAAAACGAAAAAAAAATTAAAAGGCACTTAGAGTCTAAACACCAGCAATTGTGTCTGCAATCAAAATACTAAAGAACTCAGTGGGATTAAAAGGCCTCCTTAAAATGGCAAGGACAGTTTTGGAAGAATAACTATAATCGGTTATAGCTGTTTTGGTAAAAACTAAGTCACGACAAACTCCAG
>NW_007751434.1:5750-9328 GCF_000696425.1 Galeopterus variegatus | reverse complement strand
AGAAACAGAACATCCAAAGAGCGATGCGCCTTCTCCCCACCCACCCCTAAAACTGGGTCTTTCTCATTTTCCCCTAAAAGGAGGAAGCTCATTGTCATTAAAATCTTTTCCATTCTTCAGTCTCCAGAGTTCAACTTCTTTCAGAGTAAAATTGTCACCTGTCATCAGATATGACGAACAACTGCTGAGTTTATTGCTGCATCTAGTCTAATTTCCATAAAATCACATGCCTTTCCCAAGCCAGAAGCATCCAAGAGTCTTCAGTAGATACAGCGCTGCAGGCAAGACACACCTAGAGTGGAAATGTGTCAGTCCCATATATGAAGCACAGGCAGCCCACACTTGTCAGTTCACAGCCAATGGCAACAGGTGGAGAAGAAACTGTCCCAGCCGGGGACTAGGAGCCTGAGCTCCCGGCTGCACTCTGCCACTAACTAGCTGTCACTCCCCATCCAATATCCTCCGTCCAAAGCCAAGGCCTGTCCATGATGATTCAAAGGTCCCTTCAGGCTCCACAGTGCCCCTTAATCTGCCTGACCACCAGAGCCCCCAGGCCCCAGAAGGTCAGCAGGCTCTAGCTTCTTGCACACATGTGGAAACAGTGGCTTACCCCCAAACACTTTCTTGGTCTTTTGAAATTAATGCAGATGTTTTCATCTTTCCAAATTCCTCTTTCTTCCTATCTAATTATTTTTTTCTTTATTGTAAAAGCAGCTTATGCTTATTGTAAAAATATTTATACATATGGATTACCAGAAGAAAAGTCACTCATAATCGCAGATTTTTTCAAGCTGTGACATATAATTGGAGGTTCTTCATACTGTCTGCACTATCTTTACCTTCATAATACTTTGATACACTGCTACTTACCTTTTCATATCATTTGAAAACACAATTTAATGGCTACAATTGCTGCAGCAAATGATGGTGCCTCGAATCAATTTATCAATTTAGATTTTTTTCTTTTCTTGTTTGTTTGCATCACCCTGCCCTCTCTCCTTTGAGGGATATATCTGGTTGCTCTGAAAAAATATTAATACATGATTAAGGTGCCCTTTACTACTGGTGGCATTTTAAATGGCTACAAGTTCTTTGAAACTCCTCCAGTTGAGAAGTAGAATGTAATTTCCCTCCTATGTAATCTGGGGTGTATTTATGACTCACTTGTAACTAAGACAATGAAGCAAAAGCAATGCCATGTGACTGCTAAGATTAGATCGGCAGAGGCTGTGCAGCTCCCACCTGATTATCTTGGAAGACATGCTCTTTGACTGCTTCTTCTCACTTTAGTGGAAACCAGCTGCCATGCTGTGAGGAAGCCCAAGCCATGCAGAGGAACCATGTGTAGGTTCTCTTGTTGACAACCTGTCCTTCAGCACAAGTATCAGACATGTGAGTGAGGAAGCCAATTTGGAAGTGTATTCTCCAGCTCCAGCTGTCTGAGATATTCAAGCCACTCCCAACCCATAGAGTCTTCGCATCTGAGCCTCAGTCACTGTGGAGCACAGAAGAGTCCTCCACTCTATCATGTTTGAATTCCTGGCCCACAAAAATCTGTGAACAAATAAGAGTTGTTGATTTACACCACCAAGTTTGGGTGGTTTGGAGCAACAATAATACCTGAAACACAATAGACTAAAACTAACATGATTGTAGGCAGGAAGGAAGCACATTCTAAACGACAGAGTTAGGAAAGGAAGGGGACTAAATAAACTTCTCTTCACCTACAGGAAAAACAAAACGACTGCAATTCTGGAAGTAGTAACTCTCAGAGGATTTTGTTTGTCTTATATGTAAACCTATCAGCAGCAGCATCTTTTATGTTTGAAATAGCCAGTCATGGATGCTTAAAATATGACTAAGGTTCTTAGAAAAGAGGGTCTTGCAGAGAAAAAAAAATCACAATGAGTTAAGAAGGAAAAATAATTTCAGCATCTCTATTTGAAGGAGGGTTGAGGCTTACTCTAAAAGGGGTAATTTTGCAAAGTGGTTCAGAGTAAGAGTTTTGGAATCAAATTTACCTGGGTTCAAAGTAGGGCCCTATATCACTTTACCAATTCTGAAAACCTGCATTCCTTTGTCTCTGAAGCAGGAAGAAGACCTCACTCACAAGGTTGCTGCAAGGATTAACAGACATAATAAATGGGATGTGCTCAGCACAGTGGCTAGTACGGGGTAGTGCTTGGTCAACTGTCACCGTTGTTATCAGTGTTCCTGTTGTTGCTACTGCTATTGTTAAAGTTGTTCCAGCCCAGCCTAGGAGGAAGGATGATTATTTAGGTTGGAAAAAGAGAAAACACAACAAAGGATATATTATTCCATCTCTGACCCAAAAGGTCATTTTATGACTCTAGCCATTGCAGTGTGGGAGAGTGTTTATACATTAAGGGGGAGGATGAGATGGTTGGATGTGAAAAGGGAAAAGATAATGTTTAGTGTTAATGAAAAAATTGTTCAACGACACTTGTTAAAGCATGGTAAGGAAGACTTTATTCAGGACCATTGCAATAGGTATAGGGACCAAGACAATGAGATTTTGCAATCAGGGACAGAGATTGGGCTTAGCTGTGAATACAGCATGGGAAAATGGAGATTTGTAGCCAAGGGACAGAGCAGAGTGAGGGTCAGTGAATGGAAAATTACTAGGAGGAAACATCAGGGGCAAGGGGGATTCTGGTTAATTTGGCCTAATGGCATTCTTGCTAAAGATAGGCCAGGGTGATCAGACTTCACCTGGGGGACGGTGGAGGATGAGCAACCCTATCAGATATGGAGGGTGCCCATATATGAGGAAGGAGTGGTTCTTTCTAAACTGACTTAGCAGGGTTCTTGCTAAAACTGGATTTTACAAGGAAGTGCACAGATGGACCTAAGAAAATGTTCAGGAGCCTGACTAAAGTTTGGTCAAGCAGAGAACTTTTGTCATCAGTTCACTTGAAATACTAGGGCAAAGACCTAAGAGATTTACATTTAAGTCAGCAGACTGGAAGACTTGAGTATATTCACTTTCTTTACTGTATTGATGAGGTTTAAAGTTCACTCACTCAATCACACATTCATTTAGCAGATACTTACTAAGTATTGTTATATCCTGGGAACCATGGTAGGCTCTGACAACACAGAAAAATTAATAATAAACAAGACTCTGTAAACCCTAACTGTTTATGTTCAACCTCTGTAGCTCACATGAATTGTGACGTAAGACTTTAACTATTACATAGTGTCCAGGAAGGGCGGGGGGGAGGAAGAAAACAAAACAAAAAACCTACGAGAGTTCTAACGGTGTCTTAACACTTTACAAAGCTCTTTTTATATTCGCCATCTTATGATCATCTCTATATATGCTGAAAAAGCATTTGATAAAATTCAACATTTATTCATGACAAAGACCCTCTATAAGTTAGGTATAGATGGAAAGTATCTCAACATAATTAAAGCCATATATGATAAACCCACTGCCAATATCATCCTGAATGGGAAAAGCTGAAAGCTTTTCCTTTAAGTAAGGGAACTAGAAAAGGATGCCCACTCTCACCACTCCTATTCAACATAGTGTTGGAAGTACTTGCCAGAGCAAT
>NW_007751434.1:5000-5391 GCF_000696425.1 Galeopterus variegatus | reverse complement strand
GGATTAAGAGAAAAAGCTATTATCAGTCAAACTCAAGTTGTAATAGCAAATACCTGAGGTAGCCTAGATCCAACATGAGCCGCAGAGAGTCAGAAGCATAGGGGATGTCACCCACACTTTATAAGGAGAGCCAGGGGTGGGATGAAAGTGGCTGGGGGCCCAGACCCATGCTTCTAAGATGGGAACAGGGGCACTCATTTAAGACAAGAGGAGGTTGGAGCCAAAGGGGAGAAGTAAGTCAGAAACAAATGCTGGAAAGACAATGTGGGAGCCTCAGGAAGGTTGTTAAATTCTGGATAGGAGGGCCGGCCCGGTGGCGCACTGCTATAGTGCGCCGCTTGGGAAGCGCGGTGGCGCTCCCGCCGAGGGTTCGGATCCCACATACAGACCG
>NW_007751434.1:2232-4000 GCF_000696425.1 Galeopterus variegatus | reverse complement strand
GAGGGTTGCGATCCCGTTGCCGGTCCCGGTCCGGTACGGGCACGACACTGAGGGTTGCGATCCGTTGCCGGACACGGAAAAAGACAAAAAAAAAAAGGAAAAAAAATAAATTCTGGATAGGAGTCCAGAGTTATGCATGCAAGTTTGGCCATGAATCCAATAGTTAGGGTGGAGATGATCAATCAAAACCAGGTAAGAGTTGAGTAGGAGTAGCTGGGGCTGAGAGAGGAGCGTGAGGGCTATTGAGAGCATTACCACTGTAATACCATCACAGAGACAACAGGGGCTGCTGCCCTGGGCCCCCTGCTTGATAGGGACTGTCCAAGAGAGCCACAGATACGAGCCACACAGGTAATTAAAATTTTTCTGTAACCACACTTTTTTAAAAAAAGGCAAAAGGAACAGCTGAAATACATTTAATGAGATATTTTGCATTCTTTTTTCTCTTTGTAATGTGTCTTCAAAATCCAGCATGCATTTTGTAGTCAACTTGTTCAGCACATTTCAATTCGAACTAGCCACACGGCAAGGGATCAGTAGCTGCTTGTGGTTAGTGGCTACCATACTGGATGGCACAGCTTTAGGGGCTCCATTCCGGTCCTACCTGGTCACACTCATCACCACAATGAGGAGTCTGTGGGGCAAAGGGACCTGATTACTAGATCCACACCTCCACATCCTTCCAGATCATATACCAGATGCCTGAAACCCTCAAATTCCCTGCCCAAAGGGCCCACAACCCACTCCCAGGGTTTACATTGACCCTTTCCCTGGGTCCATCACAGGGAAAGGTCTGCCTTTCTGAGGGTGAGCCTTGCTGCTATCCTGTGCTCTTCTGTGTTCTCTCAGACTTGAAGAAGTCCAGAGGGATACCTGCTGGTCGGGAGACATGGACAGAGCTGGGACACATAGGCTGGGATTCCTGTGCAGGACAGAGTTGGGGGGATGGGGATGCGGAGAGAAGAGGGGCAGGCCATCTGGTACAGGGAGCCTGGACCTTCTCTGTCTACACTGCCACATGCCAGTGTAGAACTCGGAGGCAGCTGAGAATTCTGAATGTGAAACTAAACTGACAAGTGGGAAACTAGAACATACTTTGACTTTGCTATCCTAATTTATAACTTTACAATATTGAGACAAAGCATGTGAGCCTCCATTTTTACTCCTCCCATGGACCCCACAAATGCCGGAGGCAAACTTGATCCTGAGTTTTCGTTATTTACTGTAATATCTGGTATTTAAGTTCTTATTTGTCTTTAGGGAAACAGTGAGGAAACTGGGTCAACTAAAAAGATCAGGGGTATAATGAACTCCGTGCAACACAAGAGGAGAAATCAATTATTGGGCATAAGAGTCCCAGGTTTAATTTTACTGAAGGTGATCTTAAGGAGATAAAGTTACATCACCTCCTCTATGGAGACCTCCCCAATTCCAATTAGCATGATTAATCACTGCTTTCTCCTTGTGCTTACAGAGCACTTTATTCAAACTGATTTTTGTTGTTGTTGTTTGTTTGTTTGTTTGTTTTGTACAGTATGGAGTTTATCTGTATTTTCTTCAGAAACACTTGCTTTTTATTTTGAGAAATCACAGAACCTTTTGAAAATAGTATAGTAAGAGCCATAAGTTCTCTCCCAAGTGAAAGATACAACATATGCACAATTGGGAATATGATTTTAAGGAGTGCGTGGACTTGAGGTTAAGACTCCTCAGTTTGACTGGACTACAGGGGGAGGCACTTAGTCCACTCTGCACCATCTGATACACA
>NW_007751434.1:0-648 GCF_000696425.1 Galeopterus variegatus | reverse complement strand
ATGATTTGATTAACAGTAATGTTCATTGAATAATAGTATGTACCAGATATAATGCAAAAGCGAATATCTTATTTAGTCTCCTACAACCCTATGACAGAGTTAATATTCACTCCATTTTATGGATGAGGAGACTGAGGTTTGCCATAGTTATGTGATCTTCCTAAGGCTGAAGATCTGGCAAATGGCAAAGCTCACATTTGCCCTCAGAGCTCACACCCTTATGTCTTCTTAACCATTATATCACCTCAAAGTACAAATTAACCTTTAGAAGCAAAAGGAGAGTATTTAAGGATGCAAACTAACTTGAGTGTCCTCTCAAGGGCTCTCCGAGAAAAGATGTACACATCATCAAAAGAAAATGAAAAGCTTATTGCTTTGACGGAAAGAAAAGGTTTCAAAGGAATGGTAGAAATCACGCAGTAAAATGGAGTGAAAAATGAAAGCATCGGGGAGATAATGATGCAGAAAGAACTGGCAGAATGGGAGCCTCCGGTGGGTGGACCTACAGTTCATCATAAAGACGTGGTGCAGACACCTCCAGGAGGTGGGAAGGAGGATTCACTGGCCATGTATTCACACTGATTTAGCAAAAGGCAGCTCCCAAGATGAGTCATAATTTCAAAGCATTATGGACAAAAAATGTGCAAA
>NW_007751433.1:8278-9330 GCF_000696425.1 Galeopterus variegatus | reverse complement strand
ACTTGGGAGAGCGTGGTGCTGACAACACCAAGTCAAGGGTTAAGATCCCCTTACCGGTTATTTAAAAAAATAAAAAATAAAATAAATAAATAAAATAAATAATCCCCTAAGCAGAAATTAGATTTAGATGAAAGTTAAAATCCTTTATATGCTCCAACTGCTTGCCTTAGATCCCCTGCAAGCCTTGCAAAACGGATGCTTCAACCTGTGGTCTGATGGTTAAGAGTGCATATTTTCATCCAGATGTCTTGGGTTCAATTCCCAGTTAAGGAATCAGTCCCTTGGAGGTATAAAACCCTTTGGAACGTTAACATCCAAAAAATGAGCAAAACAGCCTTTTAAACAGTGATTAGATTTGACATAAAGTTTTTTTAGACCTGCCACAAAATTCCTTTAAGTTAGGAAAGAAATATTTATAAAAATCAGTTGTTTTAAAATTATGACTCTTAGCCTTTTGGGGTACACATTTGTGATCCTTCTACTCCCAAAGACAGCTTTTGATTTCCTGCTTATCTCACTGCCAGTTTTTGATTTTCTGTCTATAGGAGCACACACAGACCTTTGTGTACAGACAGCCAGGTTAGAAACTGAGACCCTAATAAATGTAGCTGTACAAAAATGTGGATTACCCTCATTTACGGCCCATGAAACTTCTAAACTTTCCTCTTTAAGTTGTCATCGGAAAGATCTAGATTGTGGAAGTGTACAAAATTCTTATTTGTTTTGGATTTTGAGTCATTTTTTCAGATATATCTTTAATGTAAAATTTGGTTTATAATGTATTAAAAATTTTTGTTGTTTAATTTCTCTTGAGCTAAATAGACCATTTGTGGCTAGACTAGCAGCATACTGACTATTGCCAGCTTTCAAAGCCTTGGCTTTGGGAATGGTGCTGGATCCTGAGAGGGCTTCTTTACACCTCTTTGGTTTGTTTGAGTTGCTTGGTAGCTATCTTAGAATTTATTTATTTATTTTTATTTTTTTATTTTTTAAAAGATGACCAGAAAGGGGATCTTAACCCTTGACTTGGTGTTGTCAGCACCACACTCTCC
>NW_007751433.1:4865-5489 GCF_000696425.1 Galeopterus variegatus | reverse complement strand
AAAGCCAGCTTTTGAGGCAAAGGATTATGGGATGGGGATAGGGGAATTTTATGGGTGAAAGAGGGTGGGCTTCCTGAGGCAGTGATGCTGGGGAAGAGACCTGAAGGAAGTGCTGGCTCCTCCTGGGAGGGTCGTCCTCACCCAGGCAACAAGGGCATAAAGGGTCCTCGGGCAGGAAAGCACGAGGCTCCTCAGCAGGAGGGGCAGTGTGAGGAACAACTGGTAGGAATGAGAGAGGCCTTTCTTGCTGTCATCTGCACACTGGAGTATTACAGGGCTGCAAGAAAGTGAGAAGACCTACATGTATGTACCTGGAGAGTGTACCTGATGCATTGGGTGGAGATGAAATTGCATAAGGGTATAAATTAGTATTCCCATTTTTATAATAAGCAAAGGTGGAAATGTTTCTTTTTGTATGAATGTTTGGAAAAATCTGGAGATACACAACCAAGTATCCTGCTTGTTGCTTTGTTGTGGCAAGTGGGTAGGAGAGTCAAACAGTGGTCCAAAAGGGGAAAGGAGAACAAGAAGCTAGCAGGTCTCCAAGGTTGTTATTCTGGATCTCAGGGCCGGCCCGTGGCTCACTCGGGAGAGTGCGGTGCTGATAACACCAAGGCCATGGGT
>NW_007751433.1:1844-2870 GCF_000696425.1 Galeopterus variegatus | reverse complement strand
GGGTTGAATTTTATTTCTCTAATCAATAATCTCCAAAGCCATGTGGAATCTTTTCCCTTATGCTTTGACAAGATCAGATCTAATAAAATCTGCAAGGAAAACATCAGTAAAGATGTGCTGATTCCACCCCCTGAGCAGGACCTGAGGTAACAGCAAGGATGGGAGCAGAAACCAGACGGAGCCTTGGGAAGACCTTGCACCTGGCTCCTTGCACACAGGCCCCCAGGCTCACATCCCCCTCCCTGCTGCTTTTCATTTCCCGCATTCTGTTCTCTCAGCTCCCTCTTTTTAAACCCCTCAGGAAATCTGAGTCTTTGAGTTGGCTTGACTCTGGCCCTTCTCCTTCAGGTTTATGGGACAGATGGGTTAGCGCAACATCTGTCCTCAGGTCACTGGTATTCCTGAATGAAAGCTGACTTCCATTTTCACCAACATTTGACTTTTGAGTTTGTTTTTGTTTTTTATTTATATTTTTTTATTTTGTCATTACACAATGTAAACATTTTTTGTGGCTCGAGTTTGTTTTTGAAAGGGGCAGGCAGCCGGACCTATGCCCCATACATAAAGACTTGCCCCTGCAGCAGATTCAAGCAGAATCTTGTAAAGAAATGTGAGAGTGACAATCCCCCTTTGGTGTCCTTGTCCTTTAACTTCCTCCGGCAGAGGTAACCACTTGCAACAGGTTTTTCTCTTTTCTCTAACCTTTTCCTTTGTGTGCATTTGCATGTCTGTGTGTATCTAGAGGTATCCTTTAATGTAAATGAGTTTTATTTTTCTTTAACAACATCTGGGATCTTCCCATGTCCACAGGGCTTATTACAGATGAACCATAATTTCTTCCCCTATGAATGGAAAACTTATCATAAAGTAACCAAGCACTTATGGCCTGTCTCTTTTTGATCTTGCAATTAGCTCTTTCTTTCATCCTAAAGCAGAATTTCCAAGACTGGATTGTTCATCTAATGATGGGTGATAGAAGCTGGCTTGGACTGTTGTGAAAGAAGTAAAGTTTTACTGTATAAAAAA
>NW_007751433.1:0-230 GCF_000696425.1 Galeopterus variegatus | reverse complement strand
CTTAACCTAGTCTTGTGAAAAGGAGCTCCCTCTAACATTGCCACATATCTGTAGTCCTTTTCAGTTTAATAAGTGTATGATGTTTTTATGTGTTATGCTGTCCTTAATTCACGCCTATATTTAGGTATGAATGTGCGTTTATGTGTATATGTGAATATATTTTCTAGGACAAGTATCTAGCAACAGAGTTAACTACAGGCTATGACTTTGTGTTGGAATGCTCTGTGTTA
>NW_007751432.1:8754-9331 GCF_000696425.1 Galeopterus variegatus | reverse complement strand
TTATTAAAAATGAGAAATTGACAAGGCAATTTTAGTTGCCATAGATCATTTTTAACCTCCTATCCCTTGCATTTTGGAGGACATAAGTTGTCAACTGCTAGATTATTTTGCTCTAAAACTCCAGCATTAAAGAGAGAAATAAGAGAATCTCTGGCCAGCGTTCCCACATTCTTTTACTTTACCACTGCTACTGCTATCTCTCTTGACATACTATGAAGAATATTGAAACAGATGGTACTAAGATATATTTCTGTAAAGGAAATTCTATGGATGAGAGGTGATAATATTTAGTGATCACATCTGTGTGCCTTATACTGTGCTAAGCAGTATGGTGTTTCCTAAGGTTACCTACTCAGTAAGAGGTGGAATAAAAATTAGAATTGAGGTCCGTTTGATGGTCTTTAAGTATATTACAGATTCCTTTACCCCTAGTATGTTCCTGTACCCCTAGTAGAAGAGTCGAGTCCAGCAGCTTGAGTTAAAGTCTGGATTCCATCTCTACTACCTTTGTGACCATCACTCAATGTCATGGAGTCTCAATTTTCTCATCTTGAAGATCAGGACAGTAATATGATGA
>NW_007751432.1:6316-6719 GCF_000696425.1 Galeopterus variegatus | reverse complement strand
TATTACACATGTGGGGCTCTGCAGGGTTTGTAAACAATGAGGAACCTAAGAATGTTGTCATTCTCCTAGTCATCATCATCTTCATCATCAAAGTTAACATGTTCTATAGGCACCCCCCTTTTTTTTGGAGTGAAAAGAAGAGGTGATGGATGAAGAATCAAAGGTTATGTCCTTTAAAGAAATGTTGAAAAAATCAACATTTGGTTAGATAAATTAATGAGAGGATTATATTCAAATATAAAGAAAGTTGGAATTTAGAGAAATTCACTTTATCTTTGTGGTGAGGAACAAAAGTAACATTGCATATGTCCTGATTTCATTTGGTGAGGATGCAGGATTCGGAGTATACCAGAATTTATAATAGTGTAGAACCCAGGGGAAAGACCTATCACATTTGTGGGGG
>NW_007751432.1:0-725 GCF_000696425.1 Galeopterus variegatus | reverse complement strand
CCAAGTTTTATGTATTAGAAACTTAGCCCCACTGTGACTGTTAAGAGGGTGGGAAATCCTACTATGGTAATTGAAAGGTGGATCCTTAAACAGGTGATTGGATTGTACGACTGTGCAGTAGTGAATGGATTAATATGGTGGTCAGGGGCGTGGTTCTGAGGGCTTTAAAAGAGGAGAGTCTGTCTTTCTCTCTCTCTACTTCCACCATCTTATGTGAGACCCCTGGGTCACTGTTGCCACCACCAGATGAACTTTGGACTTCCCAGCCTCAGAAATTGTAAGCAATACATTTAGTTTTCTTTTTTAATTACCCAGTTCCAAGTGTTTTGTTATAAGCAATATAAACAGACTAATACACCACTGAAGGACGTTAAGAAAAGGAATGACATTATTAGTTCCATGTTCTAGAGAGATCATATTGCCTGCAATGAGGAAAATAAAGCAAAATGGAGCATGATCAAAGGAAGAATGACTACAATATGCCAGGTGCTACATTCATATTATCCCACTTAATATACATAACTGCCCTGCAAATAGGGATCATTACTTGCATTTTATTGATGAGGGAAATAAGATGCAGAGAGATTAAGTAAATTGTCTATAGTCACAAAACTAAAAAGTGAATGAGCTTGGATTCAAATTAGGTTTCTCAAGGTGGGTAGCTTATGTTCTTTTTGGCTAATCCCCAGTGTCTCCCCCAGCATGGCATAATGGGGAAAAGAGGG
>NW_007751431.1:9122-9332 GCF_000696425.1 Galeopterus variegatus | reverse complement strand
TAACTCCATACGTGGGTGCTGCTAACGTGTAACTCTGTGTTGATTTCTTCGATGGTGAAGAATATCTGTGATGCTGTCAGTAAATTAAATTACATCAGAATATGTTCTTTAGGAGGTTTTAGAAGCTCGAGATTTCAGACTTTAATGCTTGCACACAAACTGACTTTAAAAAGCAAAGATTTGGAACAGATAAAGCAACATTTTGCCTAA
>NW_007751431.1:0-5550 GCF_000696425.1 Galeopterus variegatus | reverse complement strand
ACTTTATTGAAAATATTTATATTCCCAATAGGTTGTATTTTATACAGTGCTGCTAGGAACACGATACATATTTTCAAGATGTATAATCTATAGTTTTCATTAAAAAAATGAATTAAAATATTTATCAATTTCAAGTGTTAGAGCCTGTGAAAAGTTATCCACTTATATAACTACATACAGACTTTTAGAATTATTCTGGAATTCTGTTTTCTGAAAGTCTCTGAACAAACTCGTTTGCTTAAGAGAAGGAAGTAGGAATTCAGCAAAATACTGGTCTTACTATGACCTAAAATTGGGGACTGTTAAGAGTAGGTGGTAGATTTGCCATACAAGAAAATGGGTCCATTTGTGGAGATTTGGACTTCTGGCAGAGATAATTCAGAGGATGATATTGCTAATTTTCATTAACTTAAAGTTTTCTCAATTGCTAACATATAAAAGTATTTTGAAACAAGGCTCAAATAATAACAATGATAAGAGATATATCAGCCTTAATCCCTACCCCAAAATGTTCCCAATTCATTTGTCATGACTTGGATACACTTGTTTCTAAAGGAAATGGAAGCTACAAAATAGCATATCATTTCCTGAAGTTATCATAGGAACCCTTCTAATGGATGAATGAAAACTTAAACAAAAATTTTCCCTTATGTTGAAGAAAGCTTAGAAAAATATTTCAAAAATAATTTCAACTGTGCTGGTTTTATGGCAAAAGTTGGAAATATATCCTTAAATACATCATGTTTATGAACAATAACTCAAATCTGTCAAACACTGATGGGGTAAGATACAGCTTGTTTCCTTAATTCCCACTAAGCTTCTAGTCTTTTCATTTGCTTCTTTTGCCCTTATAGTTCAAATGGGAGGGAGAACCTTAGCTGCATTTCTCAGAATTGGCTGATTCCCTGACATAGCTCAGGAACTGCTAAAAAAGAAAAAGTGAGACATATTCATGTAAAAGTGCAAGACCATTTAGAATGATATCAGATTCTATAAAGCAACTTATTCTACTACTATCTCTTGAAGTGACAGCTTACAGAAAGTGGGAACATGGACTAAAGTAGCTCTCAGCACAAAGACATTAATGTAAAGTAAGGAAATAGCAGCCCTGTCCCTAAACTGTTGGAGTGAAGAGTTCCTGGCTGGCATTTGTGCAATGACGCTTCTGTGCTGAAAAAAAGCTGCAACTTGTTAGTACAGTTTCAGTAAACAGAGTGCTGGCCTCACATAGCTAATTAGCTGTGGCCCTGGCTCGCCTATGCGATGCAGTGACACACTAATCAGAGATGATTGTCATCAGATATCACAGATGTCTCTCTCTTGCTGCTCAGCACATGCAGGGCTGGTGCAGTTTAGGGAAGGAAGCTGTTCAGAGACACCGGGTCTCTGGGTGCCTCAGCTGCCGGTTCCAGGCAGCTCGTCACTCCTGCCTGCTGGGAAGAAGAAAGCAGGGTTAGGTAAGGGGGGTACCATACCTGTCGGGTTTTCCAGGAGGCAGTGATGCAATCAATTTGAAAGGAGAGGTTTCAGAATAAAAACGTGTAACTGAAGCTACTCAGGACTTTTTTGAGCCACCTGGGATTCTTGGAGATGACAAATGCTAATTCTTTCGATTCGTTACATATTTTTGAATTGGGTATCTGAGCAGGCTAAAGGAACAGGCTTAAAGATTTACAAGCCACAATCAAGGATGTGGTAAGGGAAATAAAGCAGCATGCAAAGAGGTGTGACTTGAGCCCTAAAGTGGGAATCTGATAACCCTGTAATCCTCAACCTCTCACTCTCAGCTAGTCCTCTTCCCTCCACCCCAGAAGCTGAGAAATACCCTCCTCTATTCTCTGACGCCTCTACCTAGCATCCTGTTATCCCTCAGGAATAAATGAACTTCCGTCACTGGGGTTGCTGGTAATCCTCCACTCTTAAGGACCCTCAGCTTACTTGAATTCTCTTGGAAATAAAAATTGCCACCCGCCCTCAGCATTTCTAAATACCCACCCCGTGGCTTCCCCAGCACCCTCTCTATTCCGCCGTCTGCTCCTTCTCGGGCTCTGCCCAGGCTCTTCTTCTTTGTGCTGTCCCTGACATTGGAGACTCAGAAAGTTCCATCCCTAATCCTTGTCCAGTGTCCTACTCAGCTGCCATCTCCTCCACAACCTCATCCACACCTATGGCTTCACCCACCAAGCCCTCTCTGGAGATGTCTATATCTTCTTCCAGAGTTGTTGCTAAATGCCCATGGACATTTCCTGTTTAACTCGCCTCGCACTATAAACTCACCTATCTGTACCCCAGCCCTTCCCACCCTTAGGTTCTGTCTAAACCAGGTCCTCTGATGTATTTGCCAACTCAGCAAAGACGCCACTTTCTACTTGGGTCACCTGAGTCAGAACCCTGAAACCTCCTGTACCCCTGCGTTCCTTAGCTCCCAAAGCCTGGCTCTCGGGAAGCCTGCTTGTGTCCTCATCCTTTGTATCTCTCTGGATTCATTCCTTCCACTCCATTTCTACTGTCTCTGCCTCACTGAAGGCTTTCGCTGTCTCCCTGCTGGGCTAATTCTTGGTACTAAACATCCATCATTCTACCATTAGAGTGATCATTCTAGAATGCAAAGCTGATTATGTTGTTCCCTTGCTCAAAACTTCCCACAGATCCCTAAACTTGGAGGAAAGCCTGGCACACAAGGCTCTATCGATCGGACCAAGCCCTCTTTCTGGACCTGTCTGTTGCTCTCCCCACAGCACCATGGGCTGAGTTTTCCCTCTGTCCCCTGCTCTGGTCACACATAAGTCTTTGCATATGCATAAAGGCCCTTCCCCATTCTGCCCCCATGAGTAATTCCCAGACTTAGCTCAAGGTCTTCTTTTCTAGGAAGCCTTTCCTGACATTTCTAGCAGAAGAAAATGCTACTTCCTAAGTGCTCCTAGCATCACATTTTCATATTTCTGTTGTACCTATAATTACGTTCTTATGAATGTTAACATATCTGCCTACTTCACTTGACTGGGAATCACTGGAGGGTACGTAAAGTTTATCTTTGCAACGCTTCACCTGGCCCAGCGCCTGGCGCACAGTAGATTCCTAAATGTTTATTAAATGAATAGATACATGAATGCAAAGGATGAATGAATGAATGAATAAGGATGTATCATTGCATAGGATCAGGTAGAAAGAAGACTAACATCTGGAAAGTTTCTTTAGCTTTTCATAAACTCTTAGAAAACTCAGAACCTATGTTAGGCAAGATGGCAAGTAGCAGTAATAATAATAATTATAGTAATGATAATAATCACCATTCATTAGTCACTTACTTTGTGTCAGGTACCATGCCGAATTTACATAAATTATCCCATTAATCCATACAAATCTTATAATTTTATCTGTCTTACAAATGAGAAAACTGAGGCTCAAGGTCACATAGCTAGGAAGTCACAGAGTCAGGATAAGATCCTGGGAATACCTGTCTTATTTCAAATATGTAGTAGCCCACACTGCCTGTATTGTCTATGTGTATGGTCTTGGGGATTTTGCACTTCGAAATTTAGGCCACGGTGGAACATGAAAAGGAGGTATGAAGAACCCCTTTACGACTTTATGATTAAAAATTAGACGGAGGGTTTTACTACAAGCTGACCAATCTATTACCTCAGATAATTATGGTTCCAAGCTATACTGGGGGTTCTATTTCTCTGTCTTTCTCAGCCCTGGGGCCACACATGAATCCCTGATGTATCCCTTGCAAAATGCAGGCCTTCACTCATACGTGGGGCTCAGGAAGGAATAAAGTTTGAAAAAGCATTTAAATCATTGCTAAAGAATGGAATCCTTGCCCAGGAACTTCAGCAAAAATGTGGCCAGAACACTTGGTTTGCAAACAAACATTTTCACAACCCACTTATTATTTGTTAGATGGGATGCTTTTCACCGAATCAATTGAATAGTTGAACCTATGGTTATTGTGGCACTGAGTTGACAACCTCAGCAGCACACAGTATAAAGAATGTGTGTTAGAGCAAAGCGAGTATGTGGGAGAGGTGGTTGAATTTAAAACTTCTGAATGATTGTAAATAATATTGAAAGGCTGTTTTCCAAGATTTAATTGGGTAAAATATAAGGGTCTTTTTATTTTTAAAAAATTTTCTTTGGAATGGGGAGGAAGTGCTGGAAAAAATCCGTCTTTGGCTTTGGCACTGAAAACATAAAGTACTTGTACCTACTACCCCCCACCCCCATCCCACCTTTTCTAATATGTTTGCTACGTTTTTTAGTCTCTGGTTTGAACTTTGTTCTGTCAAGTTTCCAGAATTATAAGAAATACAAAGTTACCTTGCAACTGAAGCAGATACTGACTCATTTTAATTGGAGCCATTTTGCTAGGCTCATTGAATAACAACAATGGTCTTAAAAAGCCACATTTTTAAAAGCATATTAAGGACCAGTGAAGACCACTAAATGCTCCTGATTTGAGTGTGAGTTCATAAGTTTAATCAATACATGATCTGTTATTTTTACTAGAGAGCGTTTTTTCAGCCCTGTGGCTATGTGCTAGAAAAATAAAAGCAAAGTATGTGTGCCCAAGGAAGAAAGAATAGGTAAAATAGACCAAATAATCTAGTGTTGATTTCAATCTCATATATAACCATATGGAGTAACATTTGTTATTATCACAATTTGTATTTGTGAAGACTTGCACTTTAGAAAGTGCTTTCCTACATTTATAGTCACATGATCTGGACCATAGACCAAACCTATAAAGTTGGCAGATAAGTATCATTATTACCAATTTAGAGAAAAGACAACTGAGGTCCAGCAAGATGCAGTGACTTTCCTATGGTACAAGTAGGTTTTCTGAAACCTAGTGCTTTCTCTCCTCTATAGCCACATAGCACTCCATGTGCATGTACCTTGTGTGTGCTGAAAGCTATACTCAGAATGCAGACTCAAGTTAAATTCTGTAGCAGGTTAGAACAGTAAGCAAATTTAAGATTGTGCAAAAGTTGCATTTCTCATCCCAAAGCCTGATTTAATAAAAGCAAATCAGCCTTGATTATTGGCTAAGTAAATGAAAGTGTTAATTAAGCTTGGCTCCCTGGTCAGAAATAAAAGCCTGTGAAATTCAAACATACCTGAGGAATGTGAGCAGGCAGCTGTGAACCTGTGTACAAGGGTGTAGTCATGTTTATTTTTGTTTGCCTGGTGTCCAGCCTGGGGACTGCAGGATAGTAAATCCTTAACAAATGTGAAAATGAGGAAAGGAGGAAAAAAGGAAAAGAGGGAGAAAGAAAAGGAGTGAATGAAAACTGGAAAAACAGAGAACAGAAAGGAGGGAGGCATAAACTTCATTCACTAATTGGCCGTATGGAAGGTGAATGTTAACTAAGGCACGGTTTGGAGAGTTGCCAATTTGTTCTTCCTGCCTGGGCTGTTAGCTGACTGGCTTTCATTAGGTATGAATATATATATCCACAAACATTCATACATAAGTCAACAGTTCTGTATGCACCCCACCCCACCCCCCACCCCACCCACACACTCAAACTGAGCTTCCCATCT
>NW_007751430.1:6698-9332 GCF_000696425.1 Galeopterus variegatus | reverse complement strand
GAGATGCTGCTCAGACTACCTTCCACAGCTTCCAAGTGTCCTCCCTTCCACGAAAAAGAGGTGGCGTTTAAAAAATAACAAAAGAGCAATTAAACTGGTGATTTTACTTCCCCTTGTAGAAAAGCTCTTGCAGGCTTTCATAAACTTTTAGAACAATTGTGACTATTCTTTATTAATATGTTACTGGCACATTATGTTGTCTCAGTGCTGTTTACAAAACAAGAGAGAGAAAACTGTATACACTGACATCTTTTTGTTTATAGATATGGTAAATTCTCAAATTAAAGAATTTTTCTGTTCATGCAATGTCATTTTTTTCCTGTTTTTACTAACCAGAGATATTTTAAAAATCATTTTTATAACAGAACACTATTCCCACAGTGGAACTCTGAATATTATCTCATATTCTGTTTAGAGCCAGTGAGAAGGAGGTAGTCTGTGCTTATTATTATTATTTTTTAATTGAAACATAATTGATTATACATATTTGTGGGATACAGAGTTGAATATCAGTTCCTATGTACAGTATGTGATGATCAAAACAATGTAATTATCATTGTCACAAAACATAGTCATTCCTTGTGACCCTTTACCAATTTCTTGCTAGCTCCCCCTCCCCTTTCCCATTTCTAGTAACCACAGTTCTGTTCTCTTCCTTTTGAAAGTTCAGCGTATTACTGTGATTGTTCTATCTTTCTTCCTTTTTTATCTGTTTGACTTTTAGCTCCCACTTATGAGTGAGGACATGCCATATTTCTCTTTCTGTGCCTGGCTTATTTCACTTAACATAATTTTCTCCAGGTTTGTCCATGCTGCTGCAAATGGCAGAATTTCATTCTTTTTTTGTAGCAGGATAGTATTCCATTGTGTAGATATACCACATTTTCCTTGTCTGGTCATCTGTTGATGGACATTAGGTTGGTTCCAACTCTTGGCTATTGTAAATAGAGCTGCGGTAAACATGGGTGTGCAGGTATCCCTCCGACATGCTGATTTCCATTCCTTTGGGTATACACCAAGCAGTGGGATTGCTGGATTGTGTGGCAGTTCTCTCTGTAGTTGTTTGAGAAACTTCTGTACTGTTTCCATAATGGCTGTGCTAATTTATACTCCCACCAACAGTGTAGGAGGGTTCCCCTTTCTCTGCATCCTCGCCAGCATTAGTTATTCCCTGTCTTTTTGATAATGGCCAGTCTAACTGGGGTGAGATGATACCTCAGTGTGGTTTTGATTTGCATTTGCCTGATGCTTAGTGATGTTGAGCATATTTTCATGTATTCAGCTCTTTTGCCATTTTTTAATTGGGTTACTTGTTTCTTCACTGTGAAGTTGTTTGAGTTCCTTGTATATTCGGGGTATTAATTGCTTGTTAGATGAATAGTTTGCAAATATTTTCTCCCATTCTGTAGGTTGTCTTTTCACTCTGTTGACTGTTTCCTTTGCTATGCAGAAGATTTTTAGTTTGATATATTCCCATTTGTTTGTTTTTTCTTTTGTTGCCTGTGCTTTTGGGGTCTTATTCCTGAAGTGTTTCCCCTATGTTTTCTTTTAGGAGTTTTATACTTGCAGGTCTTATATTTAAGTCTTTAATCCATTTTGAGTTGCTTTTGCTATATGGCGAGAGGTACGATCTAGTTTCATCCTTCTACACGTTAATGGCTACTTTGAGGCCCAGCTACTGAATAGTTTCCAGTGTTTTATGATAGTTATCTGTCATTTCCCCTTGGTCTGGTAGTTCATGGAGTGATGGTGCCAGAAATAATACTGGTCATTACCTAACTCATTGTAATGATTGCATGGTGTGTCTTTAGATCCTGATTCCATTCTACTGCATGAAGCCAGGGTTGCACCAGCATTGATTTTTGCTGGAAAGCCAGCTGCTTCACTCCCACCTCACAACACATTGTCATCCTTAGGCTCTAGTCTCATCCTCATATAAAAATGTTGATGGGACTAATTAGTGGGATTTACAGACTTAACCTCACATTCCCTAGCTTAGATCTGCAGTTGACCCACTCCTGAAAAGATAACTACATTACTTGTCTTTGTCAACCTCAGGAAAGAGTAGCTTTAAAATTCCTCTTGTATTTCTTTACTAAACATTTCTCTGGTTAGGAAATTTTTCATGTGATAATAGCGTAAATTCATTCAGCTGTGATTTAAACCCATACATTTTTATGTAAAACTCAGTGAGGATAAAGAATGGTGAGTTGCTGCTTAAAAAAAAAAGTCCCGTAATACAACAAACACTTATTATCTAATGATTTGAAAATTAAAGGGTTACTTAGCTCTTGGGTTTCGGCTGAGGATCTCTTATGAGGCTGTGATCACAACATTGGCTGGGGCTGCAGGATCTGTTTCTAAGGTGTCTGCTGCCTTCTTAGTTGTAATCCACCATATACTTAAAACGTTGATAAATTACTTTGGTTTAAATATTTCTCTTTTGTTTGATGCAGTTTTGAGTTCTGGTTTCCAATTTCAGTAGTTAGACATTTTACAGGTGTCCCCTCTTTCCTGAATCTATTAGAATAGGGGAACATACTAGAGATAAAATGAGTGTTGATGTGCAGGTCATAGGACTCTAAGTCTGAAGGTGAGATTTTCCTGTGTTGGTTTGTGTTCTTAATAATCAGT
>NW_007751430.1:3834-4877 GCF_000696425.1 Galeopterus variegatus | reverse complement strand
TATATTATACGTTATCCATTTATCAGTTGATGGACGTTTGCGTTGTATCCACCTTTTGGCTGTCATGCATAATGCTGCTATGAACTTTTTGTGGCTATGTGTTTTTATTTCTCTTAAGTGTGGAATTGTTGGATCATATAGTAACTCTACGTTTAACACTTTTCAGATTTGTCAAACTGCTTTTCAGAGTGGCTGCACTGTTTACATTCTCACCCAATATTCATTTTTGGCCTGTCTTTTCATGATAGCCATTCTGGTTTGTTTTGTGGTATCTTATGTGGTTTTGACTTTCATTTCCCTAATGACTAATCTTTTCATGTCCTTATTGGTCATTTGCATATCTTCTTTGGAGAAATGTCTGTTCAGATTTTTGCCCATTTTGTATTCGGGTTATTTGTTCATTATACAGTTATAAACATTCTTTATGTATTCTGAATACATGTTTCTTATCAGATATATGATTTCCAGATATTTTCTTCAGCCGGTGAGTTGTCTTTTCACTTTACTGATGGTGTCATTTGAAGCACAGAAGTTTTTAACTTTGATAGGGTTCCATTTACTTTTTTTTTTGGATGCTTTTACTATTGGTTTTGTATCTAAGAAATCATTGTCTAACCCAAGGTCATTAAGATTAGTACCTATGTTTTCTTCTAAGAGTTTTGTAGTTTTAACTCTTAAATTAGGTCTAGGATCTACTTCGAGTACATTTTTGTCTATGGTGTAAGGTAGGGGTTCAGATTTATTCTTTTGCATGTGGATATCCAGGTGTACCCCCATCGTGTGTTGAAAAGAGTATTCTTTCCCCATCATCTTGGCTTCTTTGTTGAAAATCAGTTAGCTATAAATGTTAGGGTTCGTTTCTGGACTCTCAGTTCTATTTCTCTATATATCTATCTTTGTGCCAGTACCCCTTTAGTTTTTGGAGCAACCAATTTTTCTGTAATTGCTTATGGAATGCCAAACAAATTAACTACTCTTAAAACATTTTGTTTTGGGTTCTTTCCCTTTGAAAAGCCACTTTAACTTCTTCTACTTATGTTAGA
>NW_007751430.1:0-2834 GCF_000696425.1 Galeopterus variegatus | reverse complement strand
TATGATTTCCAGATATTTTCTTCAGCCGGTGAGTTGTCTTTTCACTTTACTGATGGTGTCATTTGAAGCACAGAAGTTTTTAACTTTGATAGGGTTCCATTTACGTTTTTTTTTGGATGCTTTTACTATTGGTTTTGTATCTAAGAAATCATTGTCTAACCCAAGGTCATTAAGATTAGTACCTATGTTTTCTTCTAAGAGTTTTGTAGTTTTAACTCTTAAATTAGGTCTAGGATCTACTTCGAGTACATTTTTGTCTATGGTGTAAGGTAGGGGTTCAGATTTATTCTTTTGCATGTGGATATCCAGGTGTACCCCCATCGTGTGTTGAAAAGAGTATTCTTTCCCCATCATCTTGGCTTCTTTGTTGAAAATCAGTTAGCTATAAATGTTAGGGTTCGTTTCTGGACTCTCAGTTCTATTTCTCTATATATCTATCTTTGTGCCAGTACCCCTTTAGTTTTTGGAGCAACCAATTTTTCTGTAATTGCTTATGGAATGCCAAACAAATTAACTACTCTTAAAACATTTTGTTTTGGGTTCTTTCCCTTTGAAAAGCCACTTTAACTTCTTCTACTTATGTTAGAGGCTTTAGAAACATAAATATGAGTATATAAATGTGTCCTCTATTTAAGGACTTGTGACATACAAACTATTGACTAATTTCTTTAGATTCATTAAAGTTTACTATGTAAATATGTACTTAGTAAGTAGTAAAAAGTAGCATTTATTTGATAAACTATAATGACCTCTATGTTTACAGTTAGAGAGTTTTTAAATGTCCACCAACTTGGTGTGGTTTGCCGAAATCTCCAGGTAATTTGTTCCTTCTGAATGTGTATGGTATATGCTTTTAAAGTTCACTTATACTGTGTAGTTTTGACATTAGTGTGTTTTGCTTATTTTGAAACAGATTTTTTTAGTTTAAGATATTTCAGGAAGGTTTTCTAATTAAGAAATATATCTTTGATTTTAAAAACTAAGAAAAATGCTTTTAGATGGTGACATTAAGAAAGGGGTACTATTGTGAAATGTTTACTTTCATTTTTTTTTTTTTTTTTTGTCTTTTGTCTTTTTCCATGTCCGGCAATGGATCGCAACCCTCAGTGTTGCCCCCGTACCGGGCCGGGGACCGGCAACGGGATTGCAAACCTCGGTGCCGCTCCCGTGCCTCTCTCAGCCAGTGAGCGGGAACCGGTCTGTATGTGGGATCCGAACCCTCGGGCGGGAGCTCCGCCGTGCTTCCCAAGCGGCGCACTTATCCAGTGTGCCACCGGGCCAGCTCCCTTTTTTTTTTTAAATGTTTACTTTCATTTTGAAACTGTCAGCAAACTTTTAGGAGTAGCTGCTCTTTTTATACTGAGTTATGGAAGTTTATACCTTTGAAAAACGAGAAAAACAAAAACGGAGTTGTCCCAATTGCATCTCTAATCATTTCAACTGCAGTTTTAAACTAGCACCATAAACCATGCAGAACAAATTTGAAGAGCCGAACATTTAGGAAATGGTGATAACCTTGCAATAACCATATGTTGTAGATATCAAGACCCCTCTGTTTAGAACAGATGGCAGATCATATGGGGGAAAAGAGAGTAAAGACACATATATAACTGCGTTTAAAAATAATTTAATTTTCAAAAATCATTGGAACGAAGAGTAGGCAGATGAAGGTGTAATGTGGAATAGAGGCATCCTTAACCCTTAAGAACATTGATCTCTGGACTGACAGCTAAATAAATCTTTGGAATTATATGCCAGCTTCTCTAAACAGTGGGTTAAGTGGCCCAGAGACTAGTGGAATTAACTAAGTGGAGGTTCTACAATGAAATATTCATGATGTCATTCGTAAGACTATTTGAAAAAGATGTGTACTTTAATATTTTATTTGTTTTAATGTTATTAAAATGTTTGATTCCTGCATAATTTTTTAAAACTAATTAGAACATACATTTCAAAATAGTGCTACAAAACATAGCAATGTAGCAGGAAAAAACCCTGACACTGTATTTGACACATTGGTTGGTATTTCCCTTTTAAGATTCTAGCTTCTTAGGTCTTTAGAGAGAGCTACTTATCCACCAGGGACTAGGAATAGGAGGCTATAGTTCTGTCTGGCATAAACTTTTATTTTAGGTTTTCAAGGTAACTTCTTAGTAGTTGAATGCCATAGCTGGATTTATGGACTCCACTGCTTGACACATGAGCATAAAAACCTTATTCTAGATTCTGTTTTGTTTCCATGTTGAAAACAGAAAGAAAGAAAAGAAAAAGCACATCTCTTAAAAGTGTCATTGGAGACATGTGAACCAATGGTTTTTCTTTAAGTGTAACCTTCTTGTGTAACAAGAATTCTAATACATGAGCATAGCGAGTGAAGTTTCCAGTTTGGAAATGAATCTGTGTCAAGTGGATCTTGTCTGGATTTTTTTTTTAATTGTCCAACTTTCTCTGTCAGCAGATAGACTTAGTTTCAGATAACCTTTACCTTTGAACTCTGAAATACGTTTCATAATAACTGTTTCTACTACCTTAACAGATTATTGAATTGTTTTGATGCTGTTTACAGTGGAGTTCATTTTTAGAAATGAGTTAGCTATTTTGCGTTGCTGTGGGGTAGAATGAGGGGATGTGGTTGCAGGGACAAGTTGCTTCATAAGCTGGAAAGTGTCAGTCGGCAAATGAGGAGAGGACCTGTGTGAATGGAATGAGGAAGGAGCTCCACTGTCCACAGCCAAGGCTTGTGGCAAATTTTACCTGCAGGGCAGAGCTCGTAACATCACCTAGTTTCTGTAAGCTCCAAAGCTGATTTGCAAACATCAAATTGCATTTTGAAT
>NW_007751429.1:14223-14853 GCF_000696425.1 Galeopterus variegatus | reverse complement strand
TGTCTTTTACTTGGCTTATATGGTTGTTTTAATGATCAAAGGGAAAATTCATATGAAAGTGTAAGTCTAAAGAGCATATTAATATGAACTGCAATTAACCTGTCAAATTAATTCAACAATTCTTTGACAGAATCTATGAAAGAATGAAATTTCTTCCATTTTCAATATTCTAGATCACACCTAAGAGTAAAAAGCAGAATTTGGATCACTGTAGCATGTNGCCACATTCTCTCACTTCAGCCCGGGAAACTCTTGGCTCATTATTCATCACTTATGTTGAACCTCTTTAGTTTTTCAAATATGCCATTTTATTTTTATTTTATTTTATTTTTAATTTTTATTTATTTATTTATTTATTCCTTTTTGTCTTTTTTCGTGTCCGGCAACGGATCGCAACCCTCAGTGTCGCGCCCGCACCTCGCCCAGCCAGTGAGCGGGAATGGTCTGTATGTGGGATCCGAACCCTCGGCGGGAGCACCACCGCGCTCCCAAGCAGCACACTGTAGAAGTGCGCCACTGGGCCGGCCCTTAATTTTTATTTTTTAAAGATAACTTATTATACATACATATGGGTTACAACGTTGATTTTCAATGGTTGTGTGCAATGTGTGATGGTTAAATCAGGACAGT
>NW_007751429.1:13109-13390 GCF_000696425.1 Galeopterus variegatus | reverse complement strand
TCTTTTCTTTGTGCATGCAGATGTGGTATATATATTATGGCTACTGCTGTTTTAGACTCATCTACGTACTATTAGAACACAATTTGGAAATGCTATTGATTCATGAATGCTGGAGACACAATTTGTGATGTGCGTGTGGTTTAAACTTGAAGTCTGGTTCAACCACCAGAGTGTTTCATAATAAACATGTGTTACTTTAATTACCCGAATAATAATCTCAATTGAACAGGTCACTTGGGTTGGTTTTGAAAGCCACGCACCTGTCCATGAACAAGAAGGAC
>NW_007751429.1:10429-10896 GCF_000696425.1 Galeopterus variegatus | reverse complement strand
CAGATTGTTGAAGTTCTAAGTGACTGGTTTTCTGCTCTCAGATATTTCTTGGGAATTGTGATGTTAATGACTAAAATTTCACCTTTAAGGAATAATTCATTTATGTTTCAAGGCTTTCTCAGCTTCAGGAGTAGCCTATAAAACTTCAAATACACTTTAAGCCATTACTAGATAATACCTTAGCAGGCTATTGGCTGGCAGGTTGTTGAAAGTAATTCTTTATACAAAGGACAGGCACATGAATATGGGTGCCACAACGTGAGTGAGTGAGAGAACGTGCATTTGTATCAGAGGAAGTTCTACCAGCATGTGGAAATTTAGATGGGCTGGCAGCAGAGAAAGAAGGGCACCAACAAGTGATAAAAAATAAATAAATATGAATAACTAACTAAATAATAATTTCTCAGTTTCACTGAAGTCTTTTCCTGCTGCCAAATTGCTACTAACTGGCTAATGTCAAAGACAAA
>NW_007751429.1:8111-8507 GCF_000696425.1 Galeopterus variegatus | reverse complement strand
TCACTTCTAACATCTGAGGCTATTGCAGCTATTGCTGAAGCTGTACCCAGAAGAATCCATGTGTTGATAGATTCCACCTGCAAACCCAATGCATTCTTTTCACCAGAAACCTCTTCAGTGTAAAATACCTCTCCAGCGTAGGATTGTTTATTGATGTTGTTTTACTGCGGTTGCTGTTGTTACTCCTGCTGTCGAGAGAAGCAGCAGGAAGTGACATTAGCCAGAATCTCAGGTTAGATAATAATTCTTATTCTTTCAAAAAGCGAGAGGTCAGAGGACCCCAGCTCTAATGACAGCCCTTTGGAAATCAATTCCTTTTCCTGTATCCTAGAAAGCAATTTCCTGCCAATACTGAGTTCCTTTCTTCTCTTTTCCTTTATGAAGCAGAATTTTTTT
>NW_007751429.1:5199-6062 GCF_000696425.1 Galeopterus variegatus | reverse complement strand
TTCTTTATAAATTACCCAGTTTCAGGTATTCTGTTATAAACAACAGAAACAGACTATCATAGCTAGTAAATGACAGTGTTGAGATTTAAATCCACACTCCATAGTTCAAAATCTTAACAAATAGATCTTGCTTTCTGTCTGCTTAAAAAAGACTGAAAATAGCATACACATGGTTTGGAAAAGAGGCAGGTAAGATTTGAGGCAGAGCTCCCCATAAGTGACATGTGCTATAATTTAGACAAGGATGTCAATGGCAGTGCTACCATATGACGTTCTCCACATGCTCACATGGTGCTTAGAAAGATGATGGACACTGTTTTAGGCACCAAAGGGGACTAGCACTTCCCCTGGGTGACTCCCTCACAGCTGTCTCTTCGGTATATCAATTATAAAGTAATCTTTTTTTTACTTAGTTTTGGAAGTGAACTCAATCGTAATAGAAATTTAAATCACTCCATTAATGGAAGTACCAATTTCCAGACTTCAAAACATCAGATTTAGGGTGAGCTAAATAATTTAGTAATTGTGGGTGAATATTTGCANAGCAAAATATTTATTAGTCATTTGTTTAATAACTGTGAAGAAACAAATATAATCCCCTTATCAGGACACACATGCACACATACTACAGAACCTTATCGTACAGCCAAGGAAGTCCTATCTCAGGGACCCAGGGTGCTGTATATTCCATTGTTCCTTGAACTGAAAGATTGAGGATTAGGGTGAAGAAATCTGTGTAATCCATTCCTTTGTTGAAGAACCACTGATTTTATCTATTCATTAATTTCTATATCATTTCATTTCTGCCTTCCAAAACAGGAGGAAAAAAACCAACCACAACATTTGTATGAAAAAAAAAAAAG
>NW_007751429.1:2518-3046 GCF_000696425.1 Galeopterus variegatus | reverse complement strand
GATTTGAGGCAGAGCTCCCCATAAGTGACATGTGCTATAATTTAGACAAGGATGTCAATGGTGGTGCTACCATATGACCTTCTCCACATGCTCACACGGTGCTTAGAAAGATGATGGACACTGTTTTAGGCACCAACGGGGACTAGCACTTCCCCTGGGTGACTCCCTCACAGCTGCCTCTTGGGTATATCAATTATAAAGTAATCTTTTTTTTTTTNTTTTTTTTTTTACTTAGTTTTTGTAAGTGAACGCAATCTTAATAGAAATTTAAATCACTCCATTAATGGAAGTACCAATTTCCAGGCTTCAAAACATCAGATTTAGGGTGAGCTAAATAATTTAGTAACTGTGGGTGAATATTTGCATAATTTAATTTTGTAATATCCACACTAAAAAGAATTACAATGAGTAAGTTTTAGATCTTTGCCCAATCAAATAGGAACAATTAGTGTTATGAATGTATGATGCAATCAGAATAATTCTTTTAAAAGGAAAATTTATTGTACTTGAAATCTTAAGAACACTTGA
>NW_007751429.1:0-375 GCF_000696425.1 Galeopterus variegatus | reverse complement strand
ATTTATTTTAAATGACATAATTTTTTGTAATTATTTTTTCTTTAATCAGACAATTGTCTTTCAACGTGTTTTTTTTAAACATTAAAAAGACATGTCTTTTCCATTTTCTATTGCAACTGATTTTTATTCCTTCATGTAAATCCAAATTTCCATCTGGTATCATTTTCCTTCTACAGAAGAATTTCCTTTAACGTTTCTTGCAGTATTGGTCTGTTGATAAATTATCTCATCTTTTGTTCTGTCGGACAAAGTCATTGGTTTATCTTAATTTTTGAAAAATATTTTTGCTGCATATAAGATTTAGGAAGAATTTATTTTTCTTTTGTGGTGCTTTAAACATATCACTCAATTTATTTTCTCCGTTCATTCATTCTG
>NW_007751428.1:5793-9334 GCF_000696425.1 Galeopterus variegatus | reverse complement strand
TTTGATAGATTAACTGTTCCTCTGTTGGTTTGTTGTCTAAATGATCTGTCCAGTGCTGAGATGGGTGTGATCAAGTCCTCCCATATTATTGTAAATCAGATGCTGCTTCTATTACTCTGGAGTGTGCTTTGTGGAGAGAAAGGACCTCTTTGTTTTTATTTTATTTATTTATTTATTTTTTTGGTCTTCTCTGGTGCCTCTCTTTGTGTCAAGGTAGTTGAGAGTCTGGCCTGCCATCTGTGCAGTGGCCGTGACTGCTGCTACAGAGACTAGCTACTATTGGGGCAGCCATGGCAATTACGGTGGCTATGGTGGTCTGCCTAGATGGAAATGGTGTTTTTGATGTACTCTTTCCTGGTTGTGGCTGAGTTCAACTTCCCCTGGCTCCATGCCTCAGGACCCCAGTGGGGCCTCAGGGTGGTGGTGGTAGCTTGCGTAGTTGTGACAGGGTTTGGCTTCCCCCAGCGCCATAACTTAGGACCCTGGCAGGGCCCCATGGTGGTGGCAGCAGTTTGCCTAGTTGCATCTGGGTTTGGCTTCCCCCGTCTCCATCCTCATTCTAAGATATTGTTGAGGAGCAGTTGGGGTAGAGGATGAAAGAGGAAGGGGGAGGAAAGTAGGGTGGGAGGAGGAGGAAGGGTAAAGGCATGGTCTGGGGCCATGGTACCGGCCCTCATTCCAGCAGGGGAGACCAGGAGGCTTCCAGCAGTGGGCTGGTCATTGCTGGGCTAGAAGCAGATGTCAAGGGGTGTGGCTGAAGTCCTCAGCCCCCCACTGCCCTGGCTCAGGAGCCCAGGGTGTTTCTGGTGGCGGTTCAGTGGTTTTCACTGGCCTGGCTATGGATGTTGGGGGTGTGTAGCTGAGGCCCTCGTACCCACACCACTCTTGCTCGGGATCCCAGGATGCTATTAGCTGCAGCTCGGTGGTCATCACTGGGCTGGTTGTAGGTGTTGGGGTGGCATGACTGAGGCCCTTGGCCCCCCACTGCCCTGGTTCAGGAGCCTGGAGCGCTTCTGGCAGTGGCTTCTTGGTCTACACTGGGTTGGTTATGGATGTCAGGAAGGAATGGCTGACGTCATCGTTCCCTCAACACCCCAGCTCAGGGGCCAGGGGCACTTCCTATGGAAGCTCAGTGGTTGTCACTGGGCTGGTTGCAGATATTTAGGGTGTGTGGCTAAGGCCCTTGTCCCTCCCCCCTCACTGGCTTGAGAGCCCAGAGGGCTTCCAGTCTTTCTAGGTTTTATACGTATATTTTGGTGGTGTCAGACCTTTACTAGTTAATTTCAAATTTCTATGATCTGTGGGTATTCTGTTTTTTCTTTCAGTTCTGTGTTGAATTATTTGCTGTCCTCACCACTTAAACTCTGCACTGGAACTAATGTTTTGTCCTTTGCTAACTTCTAAACGGGGAAACTTCCTGTGGGGACCAGTACTTGAGCCCTGTGGTTGAGCTAAGTTGCTGCTTTGCTGCTGATTCCCTGGGGAAGGCTTTTTGTGCAGCTCAGGTTTGAATTGTTGACCTTGTAAGTATTTCTGGGTCTTGTGAGGTCAGGTACTCCTGGGTTGTGTGGAAACTCTGGTCTGGGCTTGAGTCTTTTCAGCAAACTGCACCCCCTGCAGTTCTGTATTCCTTACCAGTCTCCACTGAGTGGTCCTGTGCTGATTGGGAGGCGGATCAGCTTTCCATGTTGTTGCCGCAATGTTCCCCTGGTGTGTCCATCTCCTCCACTGCCCACACTACAAACATTTCCCATGGGATGGGCCATTCACTAGTCCCTTGTGATGACTCACCAGCCTCTGAGTGGCTCCTTTTTCTGTTGTCTGTGGCTCCTTGCTCCTATGTGGGTCCATGAGAACCCTGTTAGTGGTCTTGCTGGCCTGGGGGCCACCAAGGTCCTCTTCTCCCCTGCTGCCTCCAGGCACCTTCATACAAAGGACACAACAGCAGCTTTTGCCAGCTCTTGCTCCATGTGCATACCAGGGCCAGGCTTCAAGCAGCTGGGGCTCAAGATGGTGGGAATAGTCCTGTCTTTCTTTCTCTCATTGTGGTTTCTCCTGGCTTCATGAACTCTGCAGGTCTCTCCTCCTCTTTCCCTGAGCTCTAGTGACCCCAGCTTGGCAGTCATTGCTTTTTAATAGTTGTAAATTGGTTGATTTGTGCGAGAGAGTGATGCTGGGGACCGTCTATGCTCCCATCTTGACTGGAAGCTCTACACACTTTTCAATATGTTATACACACACTTTTATCTGGAGCCAACAAAAAGATTTGAGAAAGTCATCATAAAAACTGTTTTCCTTCAAACCTGACTGCTTTATTTCATTTCCTTCAATTCTAGGATTTTATATATTTGTGATATATAATTAATAGAATATTCTTGGGATACCATGAAGTCAGAGACTCACAAGAAAGTTTAAGAGGTTGGTCTATTTGTCCAACTAATAAAAANCAGTCTCCACTGAGTGGTCCTGTGCTGATTGGGAGGCGGATCAGCTTTCCATGTTGTTGCCACAATGTTCCCCTGGTGTGTCCATCTCCTCCACCGCCCACACTACAAACACTTCCCATGGGATGGGCCATTCACTAGTCCCTTGTGATGACTCACTAGCCTCTGAGTGGCTCCTTTTTCTGTTGTCTGTGGCTCCTTGCTCCTATGTGGGTCCATGGGAACCCTGTTAGTGGTCTTGCTGGCCTGGGGGCCACCAAGGTCCTCTTATCCCCTGCTGCCTCCAGGCACCTTCATACAAAGGACACAACAGCAGCTTTTGCCAGCTCTTGCTCCATGTGCTCACCAGGGCCAGGCTTCAAGCAGCTGGGGCTCAAGATGGTGGGAATAGTCCTGTCTTTCTTTCTCTCATTGTGGTTTCTCCTGGCTTCATGAACTCCACAGGTCTCTCCTCCTCTTTCCCTGAGCTCTAGTGACCCCAGCTTGGCAGTCATTGCTTTTTAATAGTTGTAAATTGGTTGATTTGTGGGAGAGAGTGATTCTGGGGACCATCTATGCCACCATCTTGACTGGAAGCTCTACACACTTTTCAATATATTATACACACACTTTTATCTGGAGCCAACAAAAAGATTTGAGAAAGTCATCATAAAAACTGTTTTCCTTCAAACCTGACAGCTTAATTTCATTTCCTTCAACTCTAGGATTTTATATATTTGTGATATATAATTAATAGAATATTCTTGGGATACCATGAAGTCAGAGACTCACAAGAAAATTTAAGAGGTTGGTCTATTTGTCCAACTAATAAAAAATGATAAAGATGCATTATAAAGCCCACAAAATTTATGAAATTATAAACCCCATAAAACTTCTCTTTATATTATTGTATTTATGAAAGCATGTGCTCTATGATCATAACTTCATAAAACATTCAAAGCAAGATTAGGAAGTAATACACATAGTAGATGCTGTTGTGTTATGGTACTGATTAGCTATTGTTTTGCTGCTCTCCACTACCTCAAAATAGTTCTTTAGGGATGTTCTGCTATATTGTAATAATTAAATGAAAAATACACACCAGAATATTGTGAGTT
>NW_007751428.1:3966-5290 GCF_000696425.1 Galeopterus variegatus | reverse complement strand
GAAAAAAAGATAAAACCCAACAAAACTGAAATGGAGCCAGGAATGAGAATAATCAAAAGTATGTATTCTGGAACCCTAAAACATATGGTAGGTGGGCCATATCCTTATTTCAAATATTCTCAATGAAGAGGAAATCTGATCAACACAATTCACATTGTCCCTAAGATTAAAAAATCACAAGCCCCATAGACCATCTAACTATTCACCTCTTCGGGCAGAGCTGTGAAGTTCTAAGATCAGAAATACAAGTGTCTTCAAAGGCTCCTACAGAAAACACCATGAGATGAGCTGGGCGTTTCAACAGTCTTCTTCAGTGCACTTGGCGGTCTCCTCTTAGAGGTCACACCCAAGCACAGTTCCTCGAGGCAGTTTTGTTAGTTATGGAAAGGTGTGGAGCCCTCCGCTGGCCTGGGAAATTTTATCTTTGCAATCTAGGGGTGTATTTTAGAGTTCATGTAAAGAAATCCATGAGCTGCACACTTTGTGGCAATTTTTTACATTTGCTTTTCTCATGACAGTTTGATATTTTGTGCTAGATAGTACTTCCTAGAATGTCTGGAAAACAGTTACCATATTTTACCACTTATGTATGGGTCCATTGGTCTTGATGGACAGTTGAGCTGGGGCACTGCTGATAGCTTCTTATGTCGTGAGGAACCCAAACCAAGATTTATTCCCACATGGATGGACATCCCTTCTCCACTCATTGATGGTCTGTCATAGAATGGAAATGGCAACAATTCTTCACGGAGATTAATTTATATTTTGCATTAATATACAGGTTAATATGCAAGAAAATNCAGAATATTGTGAGTTCAATTCAGTCTACTGTCAGTAGGCCTTTATCCAGCCAGTCATCTTGTAAATGGTTCATATGAGTTAAGACAGATAAATTAGTGGACTTTCTGTCATTTTGCTAATATTAATAATGTGTTTATTGTCACTAAAAGCATTTACAGTTAGTGAGAAAAGATATAAGAAAATAAAAAATGTCCTATTAGTGAAATGATTAAAGAAAAAAAGATAAAACACAACAAAACTGAAATGGAGCCAGGAATGAGACTAATCAAAAGTATGTATTCTGGAACCCTAAAACATGTGGTAGGTGGTCCATATACTTATTTCAAATATTCTAAATGAAGAGGAAATCTGATCAACACAATTCACATTGTCCCTAAGATTAAAAAATCACAAGCCCCATATACCATCTAACTATTCACCTCCTCGGGCAGAGCTGTGAAGTTCTAAGATCAGAAATACAAGTGTCGGGCCGGCCCGTGGCTCACTCGGTAGAGTGCGGTGCTAATAACACCAAGGCCCCGGG
>NW_007751428.1:0-240 GCF_000696425.1 Galeopterus variegatus | reverse complement strand
CTGTGGGGCAGGCCCTGTACAAGTCCACCACAAAGACTCACCAGTCTCTGGGTGATTCGTTTTTGTTGACTGCAGCTCCTCACTACAATGGGGTCCAGGGGAAGACTGCTAGTGGCTTTGCTGGTTTGGGAGAGGGAATGATGCGCTCTGAAGCAACTTTCTCCCCTGCAGACTTAAGAGTCTTCACACAAACATTATTGCTGTGGCTTTGCCATCTCCTGGTAGCTGCTCCGTGTGTTG
>NW_007751427.1:8978-9334 GCF_000696425.1 Galeopterus variegatus | reverse complement strand
ACCTACACCCACCACCACCACTGTTGCCTCTTCCAGTTAACCCCACTATTACCAAGGACACCACAGGCATGAATGAGGTAGTAGCAGTCACCAGCACTGCTGCTGCCCCCACAAGGTCTCCCCACCACCAATGCAGGCACCACAGATGCAAGGCTATTGCTGCCACTGGCACCTCTGCCACCATCACGAGGGAACTCAACTGCCACCAAGGACACCACAGAGGTGGGAGAAGCAGTTGCAGTCACTGGCACCCATACCATCCCCATGAAATAATCCTGCTGCCACTGCAGACAATGCAGACACAATGAAGGCTGTTTAAGAGGCTGGTACCACTGTCATCCCCACAAGGTAACTCC
>NW_007751427.1:5723-6187 GCF_000696425.1 Galeopterus variegatus | reverse complement strand
TCACTGTTGAGAGAATTAAAAAGGACACAAAAAGACGGAAAGACATTTCATGCTCTTGGACTGGAAGAATTAACATTGTGAAAATATCCATACTACCGAACACAATCTCCAGATTCAATGCAATCCCAATCAAAATACCAATGTTGTTCTTTACAGAAATAGAAAAAAGAAATCCTCACATTCAAAAGGGAAAAATGAAAGACCCAGAATAACCAAAGCAATCCTGAGCAAAAGTAAATGAATAAATAAAGCTGGAGGCATAACACTACCTGACCTCAAATTATACTACAAAGCTACATTAACCCAAACGGCAGGGTACTGGCATAAAAACAGACACTCAGACCAATGGAACAGAATATAGAACCCATAAATCAGCCAATATACCTACAGCCATCTGATCTTTGACAAAGGCACAAAGAACATACACTGGGGAAAAGACTCCCTCTTCAATAAATGGTGCTGGG
>NW_007751427.1:2931-3761 GCF_000696425.1 Galeopterus variegatus | reverse complement strand
GTTGACCTTATTCAGTGCATTTTTTTCTTCAGAAAAAATATAACTGTTTTGTTGATTGTTTAAAAATTTTTTGGCTCTACTAGGTTAGCTCTGACATGCTATTATGAACAGAGATTCTAAAATATGCTTTTAAATTTTGATGATGTTTCCATAACCTGCCAGTTCCAAGACTTTTCATTTAACTCAACTTGCAAAAAATACTGTAGGCCCATTCCATCACTGACTCCCAAAGGTTAGACCAAGCCTGAACTTTCAGCAATGAACCTTTAGAGTGTGAGTATATTAAACTGTAGTTTGTCATGTTTCAGGAAAAAGAAATTGCCTATTACAGGAAATAGATGGTGACTTAATTGTCTCACCTCACTTGTGTTTGAGAGAAAAGATTGTCATTCTATACAGGAATTCAGAAAGACTTGTTTGGCACATTCAAGGAATTTATTACCACTGCAGTCAAGAAAAAAAAAACATATCAAATTTTGTCAGAAAATATCTAGTGTATATAAAGTCTTTATTTTAAGTAGAATTTCTCAGGTATTAAAACAGCTAATCTAGTAAGAGTCATATAAAGTAAAAATCTGTTTAATGGATTGGCTAAATATTGACTGATACTTTTTTGTTTGTTTTCTCCTGTGTGTCCATAATCATCCTGCTTTATTTTAAATGGATCTCAAAAATACTATTATAGAAGCAAAAGTGATTTTTTTATGTATCTGATAGCTTGAGTTGACAAAGTACTCTGACACTTATTTTATTTTTCTCAGAAACTTTGACATATATTCTTTCAAACACATTAATACCCCTATCTTAACTTGCAGAACAGCAAGTTCACT
>NW_007751427.1:0-466 GCF_000696425.1 Galeopterus variegatus | reverse complement strand
AAGTCAGCCAATACTGAACATGGCTATCCTTCAGAAATGAAGAAGAAATAGTGTATTTCCCGGACAACCAAAAACAATGAGAGTTCATGATCATGCTACCAGCCCTACAAGAAATCTTCAAGGGAGTCCAGCATCTGTAATCCAAAAAATGATAATCAGTACTGTGAATAGAAAAGCATAAGGACTCTATAACAAAACTTTCACAGTTGATAAACAATTTCACTAGAGTTGCAGGATACAAAATCACACAAAACTCAGTAGTATTTCTATGCTCCAATAATGAACTAGCAGAAGAAGGAGTCAAGAAAGCTAGTCCATTTACAGAAGTCACCAATAAAATAAAACACCTAGGAATCAATTTAATCACAGAGGTGAAATGTCTATACAATGAGAACTACAAATAAATCACTGTTGAGAGAATTAAAAAGGACACAAAAAGACGGAAAGACATTTCATGCTCTTGGAC
>NW_007751426.1:9118-9334 GCF_000696425.1 Galeopterus variegatus | reverse complement strand
GTGCAAAGAAAAAGACTCAAAGATTCCAATCAGGGAAATTGGAAGGTTTTGAAGACAAAGACGATCGAAACCATGCTAGAAAAGGTCTAAAAGAAGGGCTGCCTTGGAATGCGTTGTGGAACTTACAATGCCAAGAGGAATTGTTAGCAGTTCTGCTTAAAATGTGCTCTTATTCCCAGCTGTTAGACAGATTTCAGGAGTGTATTCTAAGAGGTG
>NW_007751426.1:6104-7261 GCF_000696425.1 Galeopterus variegatus | reverse complement strand
TCTGGCTTTTTCTTTCAACGCCTCTGTCCTCTGAGCTTCAGTCATACAGTCTCCATTTCCTTGGACAGGCCATGATTTCTCCCATCACAGAGCTCTGAATGTGGATTGCCTCTCTCTGAAACGCTCACCAGCCTCATTTTCTCTCTTTGTCCAGTTAAGCCATACTTATCAGACAGATATCATCTCAATAATTATCTAGAACATTTCAAATGCTGGGAGGAAAATTGTTATGTTATTTGACCTCATAAAATTGTATTCCTTTTCTTTAGGACATTTACGTTACTATGTAATTATATCTTTTCTGTCCTTCTACCTGTGTTTCCTTCCTGCTATGAAGTCTTTCTCAGAGAAGGCTGTATTAGCCTAGGTCTGATTTTAATCTTTACTCACAAAGGAACATGCATTAACATGTGTGTATGCAATATGAGAGGTCTTTAAAAAGTTAATGGGAAATTTAAAAACAAGACTATGTATGGGCTGAAAAAAAAATTTGCAACAAAATAAACTTATACTAACTTGAACAGGATCCACTTTGTCTGAGCAGGATCTAGTATGAGGCACTAAGAAGGATAGGAAGGAAAGAGCCCTTGTCTGATGTACAGTTTGCAAATATTTTCTCCCGTTCTATAGGCTGTCTTTTCACTCTTGTAATTGCTTCCTTTGCTGTGCAGAAGCCTTTTAGTTTGACAGAATCTTATTTATTTATTTTTTCTTTTGTTGCCAATGCTTTTGAGGTCTTATTCATAAACTATTTGTCCAGTCCTACATCCTGAAGTATTTTGCTTACGTTTTTTCTAGAAGTTTTATAATTTCAGGTTGTGTATTTAAGTTTTAATCCATTTTGAGTTGATTTCAGTGTATAGTGAGAGGTACAAGTCTAGTTTCATTCTTCTACACATGGATATCCAGTTTTCAAAGCACAATTTACTGAAGAGGCTGTCCTTTCCCCACTGCATGTTCCTGGTGCCTTTGTCAAAGATCAGTTGGTTGTAAATATGGGAGTTGATTTCTGGGTTCTCTATTCTGTTCCATTGGCCCATGTGTACATTTTTACTCCAGTATCATGCTGTTTTGGTTACTATAATTTTGTGATATTATTTGAAGTCAGGTAGTGTAGTACCTCCAGCTTTATTTTTTTGCTCAGGGTTGCTTTGGCT
>NW_007751426.1:0-375 GCF_000696425.1 Galeopterus variegatus | reverse complement strand
CTATAGTTTGGGAGAAAATGAGATACTCTTTGCTTTAAGCCTGGATATTTTGCTACTGGTTATACCAAAAGAATCTAGATTTTTAAAGCTTGTGATGTACAGCTCTACTTAGTAATCACCACTATAGTTCTTAATCTATGATTGGCAACCCATTATAAAAATAATACTCGAATTCTGAGAACAGATATATCATTTATATTAATAAATATCATAGAAAGTCACAAGACATAAGCTGTGTTTCTCATCTTCTTTTGGTCTTCACTGCTAATAGCATTAATATTATAAACTATCTTCATTCTCCAAAGAATTATCTCTTTAAGGACATTCATCATCACCTCTGCCACATTACTTATATATATTTTATTACTTAAAAAA
>NW_007751425.1:0-9334 GCF_000696425.1 Galeopterus variegatus | reverse complement strand
CTTGTAATGTGGATGTTTTTCTTTACATTGCTAATATACTAATAAAATTTATAATAGCTATTTTGAAGTCCTTATTTACTAATTCCACCCTCTGTGTCATTTCTGGACTTATTTCCATTAATTGATTTCTACCGAAGGTTTGGGTTACATTTTTCTACTTTCTTGCATCCTTGGACATTTTGATCAGATGCTGGATATTGTGAATTTTACATTGCTGGGTTATAGATTTTATCATATTTATTTAAAGAGTGTTGAATTTTGTTCTGGTGTGCAGTTAAGTGAATTGCAGATAAGTTTGATTTTTCCAAGACTTGCTTTGTTAAGGCAGATTCAGAGCAACCTCTATTATGGGATTAATTTAGCCCAATGACTAAGGCATAATCCTTCTTAGACCTCTAACCAATGCCCATATATTGCACATTGGCTGGTGGGATCAGAAATCATCCCCAAACCTGCATGAACTATGGAATTGTTCAGTCAGCTGCTTTCTGGTGGCTCTTTTCCAACCTCAGGAATTTTCTTCTGTTGTGTGCACTGATCCGTACTCAACCAAAGACTTGAAGGAACTCCTCTTTAGTTTTCCAGAGTTCTCTCTTTTGCTGTGTATCTTCTTCATGGCTTATTCATTGTTCTGCAAATTCTACCTCCTTTGACCTCCCTACACTCTGATCTCTGTGCCCTTTATTTAGTGAGAACACAGATCTCTGTTTTGGTACCCCTCCTTGAGCTGTGGCTTCTGCCTTCACACAGTAAGCTGGGGCATTGTAGGGCTCACTTCTGTTAACCATCACAGTCCTGAGCTTCCCATTGTCCAGTGGCCGAATCATTGTTTTATGTATTTTTCTGATTTGCTTATGGCTGAAGATTAATTGCTGTCACAGTTTACCTTTCAAGGTGGAAGCAGAATATACTGTACCCTTATGCCTCTGAATAAGTCAGACTGTCTTTCCTTGAGGAATTAAAACCTTGAATTGAATGTAATCCCTCATGGAATTAGAATCTCCATGCATAGTTATTGTTTTGCTCTCAGCCTGGGTCAAAGGAGGTGGGAGTAGAGTAATGACAAGAGAGAAAGATAAAGGGCAGGTCTCACGAGGCTCCCTGGATTTTTGTTGGATGCGCTGGTAGGTGATTAAGCTCACCACTGGTACAGTGAAGTACTATTCAGCCTTAAATAAAGAAGGAAATTCTGCAACATGTGACAACATGGATGAACTTGGAGGACATTATGCTAAGTAAAATAAGCAAGTCACCGAGAGACAAATACTGCATAATTCCACTTCTATGAGGTATCTAAAATAGCAAAATTCATAGAAACTAGAATGGTGGTTTCCAGGAGCTGGAGGGAGTTACTAATCAATGGGCATAACGTTTCACTGAGGCAAGGTAAATAGGCTCTAGAGATGTGCTGTATGATGTTGTGCCAATAGTCAACAATAATGTACTATACAATTAAAAATTTGTTAAGAGAGTAGATCTCATGTAAAGTGTTCTCACCACAATAAATGTGAAAAAAAAGAAAGCTGACCAGCTCCTGGGTGCTTTTATGGCTCTTCAGAGGTTCCTCGCTGACCCTTTAACTGCAACTCTGAGTAATGCGCAGTTACCTTTGGCTGAAGCTCTCTGTCCTCGTGTGCTGACTCTGTCTCCTGCAAGGCCCACTTCTAGTCCATGGGCATCTTTTGCCCAATAAACTTGGAGAAATTGAGGTAAAGCTAATCTGGCAGCTCAGTTCTGGCTTTGCCACCTGAGGACTTACTACGGCTCATTTCTTACCTTTTGGGTTGCCCAGGTAAGAGTCAGACTTTGTCCACTGTGCACCTAAGGGGGTGCATATGAGATCTTCCAGTAGACCTGAGGCTGACAGTGAAGGGGTTCCCCTTCTCTTTGTTCCCCAGTGGGTGGGATGCTGCTCACCACACAGCTTTCTCCAAAGAGCATATCCTCACGAAACCTCGTTTTTTCAATAACTTCTTTTGACCCTATTATATATTCAGAGTGGGTAAAATTTCTAAGGGTTGTGAAATTGTTTTTTGAAGTTTTTTAACATATTGGTATTTGATCTGATATTTTACTTGAAATTTTGTATCTTCTCCATCCTCTTGTCTTACTCAAAACCTTTATCATCATCCTATTATGATAGAATGTTTATTGAGTGCTCACAATTGACTCATTCACTTTTCTAGTTGCTTTACACACATTAACACATGTAATTCTCAGAACTATTAATACCATTAACTACTCCTAATACTCTTGTCTCACAGATGCGGGAAGTAAAGCCCAGGGAGATTAAATGACTTGTGTGAGAATGCTCACTTAATAATTGGCAAAGCTAGAATTCAAACCCAGGGAGTCTGTCTCTAGAGCCCATGACATATGCTGTCTCTCAAGCTGGGAAGGCCTATTTCCCTAACTCCTACTGAGCTGAGACCTGAATGGCCAGTAAATGCCAGCAATGCAAACACCTGGGGGCAGAATGTTCTAGATAGCAAGTTGTAGACCTGAACTGCTTTTCCTCCTGCAATTCTGGAGCCTATCACCCTCTTATTTTCTGCCTTTCATTGTGCTTGATCCCATCTTATAGTGAGCTAAGTCTCAGCTGACATTTCTGGCTTATCCTTTCAATTGCTGTCATCTGTCACCTGGGACAAGAGTCTGTATAAAAAGCCTGAGACAACCTTTGGGTAACAAAATCAATCTTTAGGTGACTGATTGCAGCACTCTCCTAGAAGAAGGAAAAGAAATCAACAAATTTAGGTTTGTTAAACTTTAACAACTTATTACAGAGAAAGTATTCATGTATACTTCAAATTTTCTTTTCTTTTTACACTTGATCTAGCTTCCAGTTGTATTTTGAAACTAACAAGTTATTTTTATTTAAAAAGAAAGTAAGGAGCCCAACTGCTGGGTCTGTGATACCTGAAATAAGTCCAATTATTCACCAGTGGTTTTCAACTGGGGTCACTAACACCCCCAAGGAGGCATTTATAAATGGATAGGGGCTTTTAGGATGTCATTATACCCGGGAGGAATATTAACATTTAGTTGGTGGGGCCAGGGATGCTGCATTTCCTGCAATGTACAGTCCCATGCAATAGAAAAATTGTCCTATGTCATGGTTTCCATGGCCTCTTCCTGCTGAGGAATATCACCATAGAGGTGGCTGAATACAAAGAGTGCTATGGTGGGCTTTTTCACCTGCACAGAACTAGCCCTTTATTTCCTTAATTTATTGGTATTAAAACACCATTAATCCATCTATTTGGAAACAATTAATATCTTGGCAGCTGTAGTAAACAAATGACTTGCTTTTTAAAAATAGTTCATTCTTCCTTTCATGTGAATTGGAAGTGAATTATGTAAGTTCACATGCAATATTGATTTTTTCAAAAGGGTTACATGTCAGGGGTATGGGAGAAGTGTACTCTTCTTAATACTGTGGATCTGGGACCAGGATAATGAATGTATATACTACAATCTGCCTGACTCTACCTTTGTTCGCAACAGGATGGAGACCTAAGAACGGGAGGCTCTCAGAAGAGTTTTGAACCAGAATCCTCCCATTTGCCCTCAGGGATATCACATTTCTGGTAAGCAAGAAAGAACTAGCTCCTTATTTTAAATGTGAGCTGTCTCAGGTTAGTGAATAGTTAAGATAAGTTTCTTGGCATGGGTTTGCAGGGATAAAAAGCTTATTTTTCTGCCTGTCTCTGTTATCAAATGATGTTCTAGGGAAAAAAAAAAAACATTAGTTTGCGACTTAAGGTTTGTGTATCACACAATCTTGTATATATTGGCAGCAACTAATAACTGTTTACATTTAATCTGTCCTGCTAATATTCTTCCCTCTCTCTTTCGAAATGGCCCTGGAACTTTATGTAACAGATAATGGCTTGTCACCGTCTTTGATTTCCACTTAATCTGAGGAAAAGGCTTTCTGATAATGTCTGAAAAGTCGGTGGATATAACTTTAATCAACACTTATCACTGAAACTCATCATAAGCTAATGTTTGTTTACCAGTTTTTATAAACTTCTAAAGAACAGCATCTCTTTACCTCCATAGTGCCAAGTATTTCTCTGTCCATATTCTGTTTATTTTATAACACCTTTATTCTCTCCATCTCTATTTCTTGTCATGCTAAATAATTGTTGAATGGTTAGTTTCACATATAAATCATCTTTCTTTAGTTATGATGAAATTTAGTTATCTCCTAAAACTTCCCCTTGTCTTGAGTTACTCAAAGAGACTAATAAAAGATCATCTGAATTCTCTATGTAATTGGCAATGCCTCATTTCTCCCAGAGATGAGCTGACTTGACATTAGACCTAAGTCCTATTTGACATGTATGAGATAAATAAAAGTCATTTAGCCTATGCTATTTTCAAGGCCATCTTATTGTTAGCAGGTGAAAAAAATAGAATGGAAGATCTTTGATGAAGAGACAGATGATATACAGCTCTGCCTATGTAGCTCTCGAAGTCGTGTCATAAAGGGAGTGGGTATTGGCTAGAACTATTTGGGAACTTTATTAGAGGCTGGTACTGAGGAAATTAGGCTGGGAAATGAACTAGCCACAACTGATGTGCCTGAAAGGGAAGCTAGTCTGTCCAGTGATCAGAAGGGTACAGGAGCTCAGGCTGGCTGTGGCAACCATTGCTTATAAGGGGACTTATCTGACAAGGCAGGACAGAGTAGGGAGGGGATCCAAAAACTGGTCAGTGTCAGGAGATCATTCACTTTCTCCCATCTGTGGAGGTAGGGAATAAGAGGTATGGGGAACAGGATCATTTTTAAAGAAAACGATGACTAAGAGGGACCAAACAGGTACAGGGGCTTTCAGTTACTTGTGGTTTAGGTCCTGGGACAGAAATGTCAGAACTGGAGTGTTAGGGAATTAAAGTGGAAGCCTAGCTTTTAGATCCTGATCAACCTAGTATGGGGTAAAGACTTTTGTGTCCAATCTGGAGCTACATAGGTACAAGGGTGTCCCATGTGTGGTGGCAAAGAAGAATCAAAACTCCCAGCCCCACCTACTAGACCTCAAAGTTTATAAAACATTTTAATTTTTATTTCTGATTTTTAAAAAAATGACATAAAGCTTTTTAGGCAATGTAGAAAATAAAACAAAGTGTAATGAGAAACCAAAACCACCCCAAACCTTACACCAAGGAATATCTGCTTAACAACTTAGACTGCCTGTCCATTTGTTGGTCTATCCAACCATTCACTTATGTTTAATATTTGTGATTAGATTAGATGGGACCTTATAAACTATTTTAAGTTGGTGAGTTCCCTGTGTCATTATATATTCTAGAAAAGCAGATTTAAAGTCTTTGCTTATATTTCATAATAGAGCTATAAATTGATATATCTTTTAAATATTGCACACTTATTCATTCATTCAATTAATGTTTATTGAGTGTCTCTTTGTGCCAGGCATTGGCTGGGTGCTGAAGATACTTCAGGGACAAAGGCAAAATTGCTGCTTTCATGGAACTAGAATTATTTCCTCACATTCTAATTGTTTCCATTTTTTTCTGTTGTAAGTAATACTGAACCCAAATAATCCTTATATAACAATCTTTGAGCCCATCTCTGATTATTTTCTTAGGCCATAGTTATTTCAATAATATTTTCAACTTTTATCTAACTTGCTTGAGGTTTAGGTTAAGGTGATTTTTTTTTTTTTTTTTTTTTTTTTTTTTTTTTTTTTTTTTTTTTTTTTTTTTTTTTTTGCTTCTGTTCTATTGCTCCTCCACCATTTGCTGAAAAGGCTATTTTTCTTCATTGAATTGGTTTTTTACTTTTGTCAAAAATCAGTAAAGTATATTTATGTGAGTCTACATCTGCTTTTCCTGTTCTCTTCTGTTAATCTGTCTCTCTCTCTGCCAATACCACACAGTCTTCCTTACTGTAGCTACATAATAAGTCTTGAAATTGGGTAGATGGATCCTTCTCATTTTACCCTTCTTTGTCAAGATTGTTTTAGCTATTTTAGGACCTGTATTAGTCTTTTTTCTGTCGCTTATAGCGGAATACCTTAAATTGGGTAATTAATGAAGAAATGAAATTTATCTTTTATGGTTTTGGAGGCTGTGAATTTCATGGTACAGGGGGCACATCTGGTGATAACCTTCTTCTGGGTGGGAATTCTCTACAGGGTCCTGTGGTGACACAGGGTATCATTTTCCTTATCCAGTCATGCTTTGATGGACATTTAGTTTGGTGAGAAAAGTGAGAGCTCTCTCCTGTGCTCCTTGTAAAGTCACCAGTCCACACTCATGATAACTCATTACCCCATGAATAGATTAATGCATTCCTGAGAGCACAGTCCTCATGATCCAATCACCTCTCAAAGTTCCCACTTTTCAAATATAATAATTGGATTTCCCACCCTCTTAACGCTGTTACAGTGGAAATCAAGTTTCCAACACATGAACATTTGGGGGACACATTTGACCCATAGCAGGACCAGTGCCTTTCTATATGGATTTTAGTATAAGATTGTCTATATCTACAAAAAACCTTGTTGGAATTTTGATAGGAATTGTATTAAACCTACAGACCAATTTGGGAAGACTTGACATCTTTACTATGTTGAGTGTTCCAATTTATGAACATGGTATATGTCTCCATTTATTTAGGTTTTCCTCAATATCTTTCATCAGCATTTTGTAATTTTCAGCATACAGATCCTCTGTTTTGTTAAGTAAACTTAATTCATTTTCTTTAGAATAATTGTGAATGATGCTATGTTTTAAATTTCATATTTACATGTTCGTTGTTAGCATGTAGACATTGTGAGTAATTTTTGTGTTAATTTTGTATCCTGTGTCCTTGCTTATTCTAAGATTTTTTTTTTTTGGTAGATTCCTTAGGATTTTTTGTAGATAATCATGTCATTTACAAATAGAAGAGTTTATTTCTTCCTTTCTAGTCTGTGTACCTCCTGCAATATATTTTATTTATTTATTAAAACATAATTGATTGTACATATTTGTGGGGTACAGTATTGAATATCAATACCTGTGTGCAATATGAGATGCTCAAAACAGGATAATTAGTACATTCAATGTTATGCAATGTAATCATTTTTTCTGTCCCATAACCAATTTCTTGCTAACTCCCTCTTCACCTCCTGCTTTCCCACCTCTGGTGGTCTCAGTTCTGTTCTCTCCTTTTGAAAGTTCATTGAATTATTGTGATTGTTGTATTTTTCTTTCTTTATAAAATTTACTTATTTTATTTTTATCTTTTTTTACTCCCACTTATGAGTGAGGACATGTGGTATTTCTCTTTCTGTTACTGGGTTATTTCACTTAACATAATTTTCTCTAAGTTCATCCATGTTGCTCCAAATGGCAGAATTTCATTCTTTTTTATGGCAAAGCAGTATTTCATTGTGTATATATACCACATTTTCCTTATCCAGTTGTGCTTTGATGGACATTTAGATTGGTTCCAACCCTTGGCTATTAATAATAGAGCTGCAATAAACATGGGAGTGTGGTTATCCCTTCCACATGATGATTTCCATTCCTTTGGGTATACCCAGCAGTGAGATTGCTGGATCGTATGGCAGTTCTATCTGTAGTTGTTTGAGGAAACTCCATAGTGTTTTCCTCAACAGCTGCACTAATTTACAGTCCCACCACAGTGGGACAGCAGGTTCCCCTTTCTCTGTATCCTTGCCAGCATTTGTTATTCTCTGTCTTTTTGATAATGGCCAGTGTAACTGGGGTGAGATGATATCTCAGTGTGGTTTTGATTTGTATTTCCCTGATGCTTAATGATGTTGAGCATTTTTCATGTGTCTGTTGGCTATTTCCATGTCTTCCTTTGAGAAATGCCTATTCAGCTCCTTTGCTCATTTTTTAATCAGGTTACTTGTTTTTTAACTAAGTTGTTTGAGTTCCTTGTATATTCAGAATATTAATCCTTTGTTGGATACATAGTTTGCAAAATTTTTCTCTTATTCTGTAGGTTGTCCTTTCACTCTGTTAATTGCTTGCTTTGTGGTGCAGAAGCTTTTTGATTTGATATAATCCCATTTGTTTATTTTTTCTTTTGTTGTGTGTGCTTTTGGGATCTTATACATGAAGTCTTTGCCCAGCCCTACATCCTGAAGTGTTTCCCCTATGTTTTCTTTCAGAAGTTTTATAGTTTTAGGTCTTATATTTAAGTCTTGGATCCATTTTGAATTGATTTTGGTATATGATGAGAGGTATGGGTCTAATTCTGTTCTTTTATATATGGATGTCCAGATTTTCCAACACCATCTATTGAAGAGGCAGTCTTTTCCCCAAAGTATGTTCTTGTTGCCTTTGTCAAATGTCAGTTGGCTGTCAGTATGTGGGTTGATTACTGGGTTCTCTGTTCTGTTCTGTTGGTCCAAGTGTCTGTTTTTTTTGCCAGTGCCATGGTGTTTGGATTACTAAATCTTTGTAGTATAAATTGAAATCAGGTAGTGTTAGCCTCTGGCTTTATTTTTTTTTGCTCAGGATTCTTTTGGCCATTCTTAGGATTGTTTTCTGTTTGTTGTTGGTGCTTTTGTGGGAATTGCATTGAATCTGTAGATTGCTTTGGGTAGAATGGACCTTTTCACAATGTTAGTTCTTCCTATCCAAGAGCATAGAATGTCTTTCCATCATTTTGTGTCTTCTTTAATTTCTTTCAGCACTGATTTGTAGTTCCTGTTGTGTAGATCTTTCACCTCCTTGGTTAAATCGATTCCTATGTATTTTATTTTTTGGCTATTGTAAAAGGGCTTGCTTTCTTGATTTTTTTTCTTCTAGTTTGTTCTTGGAATATAAAAATGCTACTGATTTTGAGTATTGATTTTGTATCCTGCAACTTTACTTAAATTGTATATTAACTCTGAGAGGTTTTTGGTAGGGTCTTTAGGCTTTTCTCTATACAGGATCATGTTGTCTGTGAACAGGGACTGTTTGACTTCATCTTTTCTAATTTGGATACCCTTTATTTCTTTCTCTTGCCTTATTGCTCTGGTTAGTACTTCCAATACTATATTAAACAGGAGTGGTGAGAGTGGGCATCCTTACCTGTTGCTAAATTAAATTGTCTTATCCAGAATATACAAGGAACTCAAACAACTTTACAAGAAAAAAACAAGCAACCCAATAAAAAAATGGGCAAAAGAGCTAAATAGACATTTCTCTAAGGAAGATATACAAATGGCCAACAGTCATATGAAAAAATGCTCAACATCACTCAGCATCTGGGAAATGCAAATCAAAACTACACTGAGATACCATCTCACCCCAGTTAGGATGGCTAAAATCCAAAAGACTCTGAACGATAAATGCTGGC
>NW_007751424.1:7195-9336 GCF_000696425.1 Galeopterus variegatus | reverse complement strand
AGAAGCTCTGCTAGGCCTTGGACTTCATTTGTCCTACTGAAAAGATAAATAGATTGAAAGCCCATTGTCTTTTGATAGGTTTTCAAAGTTAAATTGCATCAGTAAATGTCTAAATGCTAAAGAAATGCTAATCCGTATTAAAAATCACCACCTCTGTTTTAGGATTGAATTGATCACAGGGAGAGGAAACAATTCCTGAATCATGTTCACATTGCTCCTACTGTCACAATATTTCCCACGTAAAAGTCTGCAGCAGTCGGCTTTCTGTTCCAGTTGCCCACAGTCACGTGATCCTGCTACACAAACCATCATAATCAGTAAATAGGATTTGAAGAATAAAATGCTTTCAAACATCTCGAATTACATTAGATGATAAAAAACTTCTCTAAAAACTTCCTCTATATCTATTCAAGCCTTGGTTCTTCACCTTTCTGGGGTATGTTGTGTGCAGTTTTAGGGGATTCTCAGAATCCCTGACACCCAGTTGAGTACCCCAGGAAAAAGTAGGTGAAAGCAATTGCTGTCCATCTGTCTTTCCCCTCATTGCCTCCTTTCCTTCCTTCCCTCCTTCCTTCCCTTTTTCTTTCCTTCCTTCCCTCCTTCCTTCCTTCCTTCCCTTTTTCTTTCCTCCCTTCCCTCCTTCCTTCCTTCCTTCCCTTTTTCTTTCCTCCCTTCCCTCCTTCCTTCCTCTCACCCTCCTATCCTTCCATCCACCTGTGCATTTATGAAATTCATTTACACCTGTCTTATAAAGAGAAAATTGCCTCGAGACAAAAAAGAACAGTTGGAAAATCACAACTGACATTATACACGTATTTAAATGTTTATTAATACTCATTCAGAGGTTATATACAATTCAATGCTATATATAAATATTCAGATTAACACTTTCCAAACCCTTGTGTTGTATGTCCCACTAACAACAAATATTAAGCGTACTCAATATATATAAATACATTCTACATATTTACATGTATACATATTTACATGCTAATGTATTATATACATCATAAAGTATACATTAAACATTTTTAGATGATGACTTTAAATTAAATACAAAGTTATGATATTTTCTCCCATTGTATATCTTGGGGATACAAATTCCACCTTAGAGGCTAGATGTTACTTTTTGCTGCCTGCTTCCATGAGTGGCAAATCCTATTCCCACCACTGTCCTTGCAGGTGGCTGACAAGCCCAAGGCCACGTCTAATGTGCAGTAACCATGCCTCTGCAAACTGTTGCTTCTTGGTGACCCTCTATGGAATGACAAGGTAGACTTCAGCCCTGGAACTCCTATGTTGCATTCTTTTGGTCATCTTGAAAGAAATACAAGCATTTACTGTACATACAGAATAAAATTTCTGTTGAACTCTATTCCTACAATCCTTCCATACATTCACTTTTCACCATTATCAATGCTACAATCAACTGCCACCTCTTCCCACGGTGGGAAGCGGCAGCCTTACACTATCGTATCCATCAAAACAACAGGAAACAGAGACCACCAGTGACGTGACAGAACAGAGCGGTGTCGGAGCTTTTCTATGCCCAGGAGAAGTAAGGGTAGGGTCCTTCTGTTCATTTCCCTCCCCTGGCACAGCACCTGGCAGCACACGGATTTCTACACATGCTGAATGAAGGCATCCAGACAGGGCTGGGTCTCCTGCATGCAAACTAACCTGTAGGAAGAAATGAAAAATTAGGTTGGGGACACCTAGACACAGGGATGGGGCTTGGGATTCTACACTGAAGATAAGTAATGATGATAAGTTTTTGAATCAAACACGGGAAATAATGAAAATCGCTTTTGAGGGGCCTGCCATGGCTCACTCGGGGGAGTGTGGTGCTGATAACACCAATGCCCCGGGTTCGGATCCCATATAGGGATGGACGGTTCGCTCACTGGCTGAGCGTGGTGCTGACAACACCAAGTCAAGGGTTAAGATCCCCTTACTGGTCATCTTTAAAAAAAAATAAAAAGAAAAGAAAAGAAAGAAAATTGCCTTTGAGACAGATATTATCACCACCTCCTTTGGGTGTTTACTGTGCCCCTATCACTGTGCTAGTTGCTTCATTTTGATTAGCTCAATGATATCAATTGATCTTCACAGCAACCTTGTTAATTGGGTGCTTTCATTTT
>NW_007751424.1:0-6360 GCF_000696425.1 Galeopterus variegatus | reverse complement strand
ATTTTTTAGAATTCCATTGTGATTCATTAATAACGCTTTGAATATATACAGTTTTAGAGATATATGTATAAATAGATAGATGGACATATATAGGTAGATAGATAAATAGATAGATACATAAATAGATGTAGATATAAATATACGTAATAACTTCGTATAGCATACATTATACGAAGTTATACGACTTCAGTGTTTCTGGAGTGGATCAACGTGGAGGTCGGCAGCTGCTGATGGACTGATTTGGAACCACCTTTGCATGCCAGTTTGAACACCAGTGGTGACTTTTTTTTTTGAGAACACGAAAACAACCTGAATCTTTTTGTTTCCTTTTTATGGCTCTTAGNTGGACTTGGTGGGAGTGGGCCGAGAGTGTTGCCCTGAAATGGTCTTGGGCAGCTGATAAAGCTGGTCCTGGGCCTTTACAGGTCTGGACTGCTGCAGGAGAGTGTGGACACATGCACACGAACACCCACACTTGTACACACCCACACTCACCCGCACTTGTACATACTCATATACAGTTGCACACATGCACACACTCACACATTTACACTCACACTGGCACATGCACACTCACACTGCTCATAGGCACTCACACAGGAACTCACACACCCTTACACACTCACTCTCACCATGCATTCACACACTCACATCCACTCACACACACTCATGTACTCACACTTGCACACATGTGCACACATGCACTCACACCCAGCCCTTCCTCACTCAGACTGCACCCACTTGCTGGGGCAGGGAAAGGGTCCCCTGGAAGCTGGGAGTGCCCTCCTAAAGGCAGCCCAGGATATAGGTTTGTTTGATTTTGCCAGGAGAGGGGAGACCCACTCTAATGGGTGACTGAGGAGTCTTTTACGATGGATCTGCTTACAACAGTGGGGCCCAATGTAGGGAAACCAGAAAAAGCTGCAACTGGGCCTCTAGCAGCAGAGCAGGTGCCACCCTGAGGCCTGCAGGGGCTCAGCCACCCTGAGGCCTTCAGGGGCTCATGAGGGAGCAGGTCTCAGCCCAGAGAGAGCAGTTGCCAACAGGAACCGAGGCTCTGGCAGAAGAAACAGAGAAATAACCCCTTGACCCTTCTTTCCTACACCCTCTGCTCTCCTGCCACTGCCACCCATTGGCCCAACCTGGCTGTCCCAGAGGAGAGGGCGTCCAGTGGACGTGGCCCACACAGGTGGTCCCCAGAGCTCAGAGCAGATGGGGAAAGCGAAGAGGGATCCAGAGGGCGAAGGGAAAATGGCCAGCACCAAACCCACAGGGAGCACTTCCTTTAGTAAACATAGATGTCTCCCGGCACTGCCCACCTCTGGAAAGATTCTGGCAGCACCTGGGGATTTGAGTCCTTCTTGGGAATCCTTGTGTCTCATGCACATTCAACCAGAAGCCAAGAAGCCCTAGCTGAGGTTTACTTCTGGTCATTCGCATTATAAACCTCACAGAGACCCCTTCACTCTCCTTCCCTTCCCTGCTGCAGGTACATAATGGGGTTGAGAACCACTGTTTTTCAAGCAAGAGGACGTTTGGGTGCATCTTAAGAACAATGCCGTTTTTCAGTTTGGTTCAGGCACTGTGCACTCTTTAACTGCCTGGTCTGATTTCATCCTTTCTTAGTGCATTTGGGCTGCTATTACAAAGTACCAAAGACTGGTGGCTTAAAAACAAGAGAAATTTATTTCTCATGGTTCTGGAGGCTGGAGGTCCAAGGTCAGGGTGCCTGCATGGTCAGGTTCTGGTGAGGCCCTCTTTAGGCTGCAGACTGCCCTCTTTCCCTCATATTCTCACACTGGGGAGAGAGGGCAAGGGAGCTCTCTGCATCTCTTTTATAAAGCACTAATCCCATTCATGAGGGCTACACCCTCATGACCTAATCACTTCCCAAAGGCCTCACCTCCGTATACCATCACACTGGGGATTAGGATTTTAGCATACAAATGTTGTGGGGACACAAACACACAGTCCAGAACAATCCTCAAAAGAACTGGATGTGGTAGGTAACCATACCCTGGATGAGGATGTCAGGCTTGGCCAGATGCTGACGAACTCAGCTGAGTGCAGCCTGACCAGGTACTGCACTGCACTCTGAGCCATTTCTCTGTTAACCACTCTTTCACCAAAATGCTTCTCCCCCTCGTGTCCCATCTTGCAGGGACCCAGTCCTGGAGCAATCCCACATTCTCTTTTCCCTACCACATCAATTGAGATTGTACTTGGCTGTGTGCAATAGAACCTGACATCAGTGGCTTAATCAAATGCAGGTTTTATTTTTCCCCCACAAGAGAAATCTGTAGGGCTGATGAGTATGTGCAGAATGCTCCCAACAGGCTCATTCTTTCCTCTCACTCAGTCATTTTTAGTGGGTGGCTTTTGTCCTCATGCTTTCTGCCTCATGGTTATAACATAGCTGCTCTACCTCCAGCATCATGTCTGCATTCCAGGTAGGAAAACGGAAAGGATAAAGGGCAAAGGGCATGGGCCCCTTGAGTGTGCCCACAAACAAACTCTCCTGGAAGGACGCCCTAGGGACTCCTGCTTATACCTCGTTGGCTAGAACTCCCTCACAGGCCACCCCTGGAAGCAAGGGAGGCTGAAAATGGAGTTGTTTCCTCCAGTCATACCACCTCTCCAAGTAGACTGGTGGCTCTGTTAGCAAGGAAAGAGGCAGGGTGGCTCTGGGCTCTCCTCCCCACCCAGGCTGCTCAGGACAGCACTGCAAAGGTGCATCTCTGGCGTGCTCCTCCCCCGCTGCCCTGGAAAGCTGGGCAGAGCCCCTCACGCCCTCTGCGCACCCCCATGTGTGTACTACAGGGACATCTCTTTGTAAGTCCCAGCAGCTGAGTTCTCCCTGCCTCCCTCCCCCGCATCCGCACTGCCATGTCCCACGTCCTTGAGGACTTCGTTCCTCTCCTGATCCACTGGCTGTTTTCCCACAGCCCCCCATGTGGTGAGGGTATCTAAGGGTTAATTGCATTACCATGTGTAAAATGCTTAGGGTGGTGACTGACCCACAGAAAGAGCTCTATAAGGACTGCTGTTATGATAATTATACAAACAACAACAACAACAAAAACACAAAGCAGAACAAGGCAAGCAGGCTTCGACAATTTAGCTGTGGAATCCAGTTCCTTGTACATCCCACGAGCACCCAGCTTCAACACATCCTCACCCATGTTCACTGGTTCACTGTCTCAGGGAATGGGACCAACATCCAGTCACACATTCCAGAAGCCATAGCCCACCTTCAGTCCCTCCCTCTCCCGCTCAGTCCTAACCCCAAAGTCGTGAAACCAGTCGTCAGTGTCTTAAAGATCTGGAGGTCCCCTCGCCTCCATCCCTTCACTCACAGCCCAGGTGGGCCCCTCAGCATCCGAGCTGACTGGCTCGGGGCACGCTGCCCCCGGAGCTGCCCCCCGCATTGCTGCCTATGCACAAGCTACAGTCAGACCTGCTCGGGTCACCCCACACAGCAGTACTGAGTCCGCAGCAGCAGGGCCTGTGGGCATTTCTTCCAGAAAGCCTACTTTGGTGGCAGTTAAACTTAAGTAAGTATTTCACTTTTAAAACTGCTTAGTTTACTTGGTAAAAAATTAGAGTTCACCCCTGTCATGTGGTGCTAAAGGGCAGAAGCCAGTTGCAGAATGCAGAGCCGGGTCCACTTGGGGCAGGCGGCGGGTGCAGTGGGGCAGGAGCTGAGCGCTCCCCTCACTGCCCTTTCCTAGCACTTCCATGGCCAGCTCTCCCCCAGCCGTGCAAAACCCATAACAATAATAATGAGCAGTTCTTCCCTTCTAGATGGTCAAGGCAGAGCTACACAGTTCAGAACTGGAACTCATAATATTTGTAAATCTTTCTTAAGCCAGAAATCATCCTTGTAAATCATCCTTAAAACATCCTTGTCTGTAAGTAGGAACTTTTTATCAGGAGCTTAGAGCTTTCTGATTGCAAGTCACTTTCTTCAAGTCTGTATCAGGCCAGCAAGGGGCTGGATTATCATTGCCATCTGATGGAGAGAGTCAAGATGACAGAGAGGATAGCTAGTGGCAATGAGCCCACGGCGTGGATCAAAAGGATTTGGGATCAAAGACCCCAAATGCCTACACACTGTTCTCTTCGTAGCTTAGATTTCTCAGGTAGAATGCACCTGGTCATAAATCTGTAAGGGTGAAGGGCAGAACATGGGGCAGGCGTGCTATCAAATTCAGAAAGTTTTCAGGACTAGTGGGAAGAAAATAAAAGGAGGGAGAAGCTGGGATATAGAAGAAAGCTTCTTCCAGCCCTAAAACCTCTGTCTGATGCCTTCCTAACCTGTTTGCAAATGTATTGCTTCCATCAATTTACGACATATAGTGTCTTTATGTTCGCACCAAGAAAGAACACACTGGTGTGTAAGGTTTTGGGAGGAAAAGGCATTCTGAGGCAAGAGCTGAGGACAAAACTCCTGCTGGCGTCAGCACAGGGCCATGGGGCTCACTTTTACATAGTGGGCCCCTGCTCCTGGGAGGAGGAAAAAGGACAGGGGCAGACTGTGATCTGCAGAGCCCAAGAACTAGGTGCAGTGAGGCAACTGGAGGCATATAAACAACAAATGGAATAATTATCCTGGAACCACAGCTCTTCCCTTAATTATCTAAAACTCTAAAATTTAAAAGACAGAGGTAAATAATCTGGGTATAATGCCCCTTGTAGTTTGGTCACAGACTGTATCCTCATTCATGTCTTCCATGGTGCTTTCGCAAGGCATCCTTCTGTCTCCAGCCACAATGAGCCACACTCTTATGCTTCTGGCCTCTGTGCCACTGTCCCTACTTCATTGCCTTCTCTACGTGCTTGAGTTTTACTTGTAATGCAAGATGAAATTTTCCAGAAAAGCAGAGTAAAGACTTCCATATATCTACTTCTCCATAAAAACAATGAGATACTAGCAAGAACTGTCAAAATCTAACTTTATCAGAATTCTGGAAGTCAAAGGTTTGTAACAGTTTGAGGAGGACTTATCTGAGAAAATTAGTTGAATTTTGGTAAGAGCAGAAAGATTTTTACTTGCCCTAAGCTCATTCCTCTCTCCCTAGTTTCAAAGAACCTTGAGAACCAGCAGCCTGGCAGCCACTTGAAGGAAGCAGACCAGGGGTACAGCTCCCCTGAGCCCCACCCCTAGAGAATTATCACTACTTCATCTGCCTGGCAAGTCACCAAAAAGCTCCATTTTCAGAACTTGTCTTTATTTTACCTGAGTCAGAGTTTCATCTGTATGAACAGCAATATCTCTAGGTGATTTGCTGGAAACAATCAGCAGCAATTGTTTAATACTGCAGCTTGTTGTGGTAGTTGTTGGGGCCCAGAAAGCAATACCCCAAATGAAGGCCTCAGAAGCAGCCTGAAAATGAAAGATTTCCTCTGACCTTCTCCTGATCTCATCTGTCAGCATCATTCTCCCCCTGAGGCAAGCCTTAGAAACTAGAAATTTACTATCTTCCCTCCTGCCTCTCTGTCTTGGAGCTGGACATAAAGAAAATCCCTGACCTACCTTGTATGATTGTAAGTCACAACACCTCCATTCCAGAAATAATCCTGCCATATACCTGGAGGAATGAATTCTACACAGAGAGGCCCAGAAGAATCTGAACAGATGGGATTTTCTGGGTTTCCCCACTTGGTCTACTAGCATTAGATCACACATTTCTTGTCCAATCACATTTCTACATGGCTGTGCTGGTTTCACAGAAGCCAAGCATAAATATGGACAATTTCCCCAATATCTTTGGGTCTTCATTCTGAAAGTTCTCATGTCATGTAAAACTGGGATCAAATAAAATCTATTATGCCTTTTCTTCATATTAATCAGTGTTCATCAGGTGATTTTTTAGAGAATGATCAGGGGGCTAAAGGGAATGTCTTAATCCTAAAATTCATATGGAACAACAAAAGACCCCAAATAGACAAAGCAATCCTGAACAAAAAAATAAAACCTGAGGCATTACTCTACCTGACCTCAAACTATACTACATAGCTATAGTAACCAAAACAGCATGGTACTGGCATAAAAACAGACATATGGACCCATGAAACAGAATAGAGGACCCAGAAATCAACCCAGATACTTACAGCCAACTGATCTTTGACAAAGGAGCTAAGAACATATAATGGGGAAAAGACAGACTCTTTAGTAAACAGTGCTGGGAAAACTGATTAACCACATGTAGAAGAATGAAACTAGACTCATACCTCTCACCATATACCAAAATCAACTCAAAATGGATTAAAGACTTAAGTATAAGAAATGAAATTATAAAACAAAAACTGCGGGAGTTCATCACCACACGACCACCCTTACAAGTAATTCTCAAGGGA
>NW_007751423.1:9131-9337 GCF_000696425.1 Galeopterus variegatus | reverse complement strand
TGTTCTGGAAAAGACAGAAAGTACTGTCTATGGAAACAGTAAAAAGATCCGTGGTTACCAGTGCCCCAGGAGAGGGATGAACGGGTGGAGCACAGAGGATTTTCAGGACAGTAAAAACATTCCATATGACACTACAGGGGTGGAGACACGTTACCATACATTTGTCCAAACCCATAGAACGTACACCACCAGGAATAAACCCTAAT
>NW_007751423.1:2451-6343 GCF_000696425.1 Galeopterus variegatus | reverse complement strand
TGAGGCTTAGGGGGAAAAAAAGAAAGGAGAAAAATTTCATCCTCCAGACAGAAGGCAGCTTATGCTTGGGAGCCAGCTGTGCTCTTTCTCTGCTCTGGGACTTTGGATAAACCACTTAATCTTTTGGTACCCACATTCCCTAATCAGCCAAAAAAAACCTACATTAACCCCAATTCCCTACTTATTTCTTCAGGAACAGACAGATCAGAAATGACAGAAATTGGTGTTCATAGAAGACAGTGAACTTAAAAACTGGCACTAGGTCCACCGTGGGCACCCTCCGGGTTTGCAGGCTTGAACACGGTGGTGTCTAAGAGGAACTGGGGAGGGAGCAAGCAGGGGTGGAAAAGTCCGGAGGGGAGCCAGAAGCCAAGGGCTCTGACCCTAGGTGCCACACGGAGCTCCTGTAGGGGGGAAATGCCCTTCCGGATTCTCCCAGGTGGCCAAAGCCAACGAGTCAATACATATCTATTGAGTGGAGATAAACTGAGTCAAGAGAGACCGAGCTCGAGCTCGTCCACGCCAACCCCACAGAAGCAGCCGTGCGAGGCACGGTGTGAACTTAGAGAGTGAAAATTAAGTGAAAACATGCACAGAACCTAGCAGAGGCCTGGCGCGCGGTGCATGCGCAGCCTGTGACTGCTGTCATGAATTGGAATATTCTCGACCCAGCCCCTCCTGAACGTGGTCTTTCTCTATAAAATGGGCAATGATGGGTTCTTCCTGCTCATCCCTTGAGGGTTTTATGAAACAAATGACACACAAAAAAAGATATTAATGTACTTGGTAAATTACAAAATATAACTAACCTTAGTTTTAAACTTCTCATTTGGCATTAAACAGAACAGAACAGCGGTACCTGGTTGGGTGAGTGAAGGGACCCAACGCGGTGGGTATGAGGGCATTGGGAAAAATACACTAAAAGCTCTAAAAATGTGCCATCTCTGTGACAAAATTTCATCCACACGAATGGGTTCATCCTAGGGACAGATTGGCCATGTACATTGTAGTACAAGGTCCTTCGTCCCAGGGCATTCCCGCTACTGAGAAACAAGACAGGGGACGGGTTAGATAATCGTGGTGCAACCGACAGGGAAACACAGTCGTTCAACTGGTGCCTCTGAGTCGTTATTGACAGAAAACAGTCACAACGTTCTGTCAAGGGAACACCTGGGTGGCAGGACAATGACGGAATGGGATCCCAGTTTGATTTTTAAATATTTGTAAAGAATAGACAGATAGACAGATAGAAAAAGAATTTACATGGAATTTATATAAAGAACATATAAAGACTGTTTATATATTATATTAAAGAATATATATCCTGCATGTAATGTATAGTTTACACGTACCGTGTACAGTAGATATACAGTGTGTGTATACGGTATGGAAGGATCACACCAAAACGTAACATCTGGTTATTCTTTCCATTACTACTGGTGCAACGGGAGTATTTTTTAACATGCTAAATCCCTGATTTCCCTACAGTAAATAGTATTATTTGTGCAATTTTTTACACAAAGGTGTTCAAGATCAAGTTCCCCACATGTGCTGACCCCGCCCGACCCCCACCGCCTTGGGGCCCCGGGACTCACCCTGGACCACCAGCTCCACATCTCGATGTTGAGAGCCAGCCGTGTTGGTGACCACACATCTGTACCTCCCTGCATCCACCTGCAGCGCCCGGTCAAGGTGAAGGCTGCCATCTGCTCGGACGGAATGCCGGCTGCCAGGCGGGAGCTGGTGAGGGTGAGGAGGGACCAGCTTGGACCACAGCCCCACTCAGAGGTAGCTAAGCCAGGAGACTGTGCTGCCCGCCAGGCCAGCAGGGAGCAGGCTGGCCTGAGAGGACAGGGGCTCCCCAGCCCCACCTCTTCTCTGAGATTCGTCCACCCCCCACAGATCCTGCAGGGTTAGGTGGGCCTGACCCCACCTCTCCCTCGGACAACTGGACCAGCGCAAGACACCTGACCCAAGCTGGGCCCAAGGGAGTCTCTCTTGGGAGTCTGGAGCTGGAGCCGGAGCCTTTAGTGAGCAGGGGCAGCCCTCCCACGCCGAGGCTACACGCAGCAGGGATGGTCGCCTCCAGGAAGAGAAGAACAGAGCCTCACAGAGAAGCTGAGAGAGGGGCTCCCAGTGGCTCCCCAGGTCTGATCCATCAGGACCAAGGTTGGACGAGGAGTGCTGGCCCAGACTCCAGCCTGGGGCAACCCCTGTACAGATGTGCAGCCAGCACCCCTCGGTGAGGGGCCCGAGCATTCTCTCCAGTGGGCCTCCACCACTTCGGTTGCCCTGGTCCCTGTCCTGGGAGCCCAGCTGCACATTTTTCCCTCAGGTTCCAGGAATTGCTCCCAGACTATCTGGGTACTCGACCCTCTCGGGCTGAGTGAGGTTGAGGGGGTTTCTGTCCCCTGCTCGGCAGCTAAGCAGATGGGATCCCACCCAGCATCCCTACAGAGCTAACAGGCTCAGCACTGCTGGCCACTCCCCAGCGTGGCATTGAGGACGTCCAAGTCCGCTCCTTCCCTGCGCGCCCATCAGATCCCACGCAGGCCATTACCTTCCAGGGAGCCTCCTCCCCACCTCCCAGGCTGCAGAATGAGTCACCAACATGAGGCTCTGCAGAGCCTGGACGCTCTGCACTGTACATGTGAGCACATGGCACCACTGCACAGTAGCTGGCACCTGCCTGGGGCTCAATGGGAATATGTTGAATGAATGAATGTCCAGCCAGTGCTCACTGTGCTCGGGGCTACTTGAGGTAGAGAGATAAATAGCTGTATTCTTGGTTTCAGGAAGCTCACAGTTAGAGGAAATTTTAAAATACAGCTGCATACTGTGGTTCTCAAACTTGGCTGCACATTGAAAACACCTAGAGAGTTTTAAAAACTAACCACGTATTTCAAAATAAAAAGTTAAAATAAATAACAGTAACTTGGTCTCTATCCCCAGATAATTGGTAAGGTTGAGGACTGAGCACCAGGATATTTTAAAACTCCCCCAGGTGATTCTAAAGAGCATCTGAGTTTGAGAACCATGAGGGATGCACACAGAAAGAACCCCTTAAGCCAGGGGAGATCAGCAAAGGCCTCTGGAAGAGGTGGCACCTAATCTGGGACTTAGAGCAGGGTCAGCACACTTTTTCTGTAAAGGGCCAGAGATTAAATGTTTTATGCCATATAATCTTCTATCTTAAGTAATCAACTCTGCAGTTGTAGCATGAAAGCAGCCATAGACAAACTATAAATGAGTGAATATGGCTGTGTTCCAATAAAACTTTATTTTAAAAAACAGGCCATGAGCCGGGTGTGACCCATGGGCTGTTGTTTGCAGACTCCTGCCTTAGGAAGTTTTAAAACCTTGACATGTGGAGTCAGGCAGGCCTGAGTTCAAGCCTGGCTTGGCCACTTACTAGCTATGTGATCTTGACCATGTGACTTAACTTCTCTAAGCCTCAGTTTTCCTATCTGTAAAATGGGGGAAATAATGGACCCTTCCTTCCAGGTTAGGTGTAAGGAACAAAGCACGGGCCTGGTGCTGACCTATGCATGCTCACTGCCGTGATTAAAGGACAGGAAAGAGATAGACAGGCAAAAATGACAGGGAGAGGTGTTCCTTGTGGCAGAAACAGCATGAGCTAAAACACAGATATGGTAAAGCAGAGGGTTTCCATGGGGAACAGTGAGTTGTCTGGCCTGGCAGGGATGTAGGGAAATAGTTAAAATGGGAAGCGTGGGGCCTGGGGCAGAGGAGGCAGGCTGAGGGCTTGTTGGACTCTGTAGGCAGTGGGTGGTCCTGGCTGGGCGCTGTTCCGCTAGCCTGGATCGGGGACAAGGCCAGGGCCAGGGCAGCAGCAACAGAAAGCACAGCCAAGTGCTGGCTGTCTCCCAGC
>NW_007751423.1:0-1288 GCF_000696425.1 Galeopterus variegatus | reverse complement strand
CAGCATCCACGGCCACTGGCAGGACTTTAGAGGGTAACAATTGCTATCAGCGCATCATCAGAGAAAGTTCTGGAATGGGGCAGGAAAGAGAGGAAGGGGAACAGCAAAGCAGGGACCAAAGCAGAAGTGACAGCCCCCTCTCCGTCCCAGGCGCCACTGCCTGCCGCACCCAGAGGAGCCCAGCACTCACAGGCCGGCCATCCTTGAGCCAGCGCCTCTCCGGGAGGGGCCTCCCAGCCAGGATGATGCAGGTCAGTGATACGGGCTGCCCCTCCAGGACCCGGACGGTAGAGGCGCTGCTGGCGATCTGCGGGGGTGCTGTGGGGAGAGGAGAGGGTATCAGCCACTACAGATCCCCCTTCCCCTCCCTGGGGAACCAGGCGTGTTACATGCATCATGGTTGGGGATCCTGAGTCAAAGGGCCCCAGGACACTGCCCAGGACGCAGGGATACAGATGCTTCACCTGGGGAACCTGGCCTTGGACACATCTGTCCCAAAGGATGTGGTGGCCATGAGGGGCCTCCCTGGGGGTGCCCAGGGCCTGGCAGTGCCCCAGGCAGCGCCCATCTCCCCACCTCCCACGGCTCTCAGATCCGCCAGCGAACCATGTCCTGTGACGATGAGCCGCGTCTCGGCCTGGACCTTCCCAAAGACATTTCGAGCTTCACAGATGTAAGGAGCCTGGTCTTCAGGGGCCACATCTAAGGGGCAGAAAAGAGGCAGGCCTGACACCAGGGCACGCATGGCTCCAGCCACCACAGGTGCAGAGAGAGCCCTTGACACAGCCAGCCCTGCGGGGGTACAGGCGGAAGGGCTAGACTGTCATGGAGGAGGGGGTGGGGGACACAGTGGGCCTTGGGAGGGTGAGAAGGCCTCAGCTTGCTCATCTGTAGAAAGGGACAATTGATCAATACCTGTCCCTCATAGTGTGATTGGGAGGGGTCAATAAGACGATGCAAAGAAAGGACCCAGCACTGGGCCAGGCACACAGTGAGCAGTTGGGGTGCTAGTTATGGCAATGACAATGGCTCACACTTACACAACACTCAGCGTGTGTCAGGAACTAAGCACTTACGTATACTGCCCACACGACAGCCCTATAAAGGGGCCTGTTATTCAAGCTGGGTAGCGGGTTTTATCATTATCTTGATATACCCAGGCTTGGAGCAGTGGAATGACTTGGCCAGAGTGACCCAGCCAAAGTGTGACCCAGTATCAGCCTGACCCATGGTCAGCGCTGGGGGCCAGTGTCCTACTCTCGACCACCCAGCCTGGGGGTTCAGGGTG
>NW_007751422.1:8554-9338 GCF_000696425.1 Galeopterus variegatus | reverse complement strand
ACAGAGAATAATGATCCAGGCAAGTCAGAGAGTTTAAAGCTGCAAATGAGAGAGTGAATAAATATTGAAGTGATATTCCAGGTACAATAGAGTATATAATCATAACCACCATCTCTCATTGTTTTTACATTTTAACATCTCAAATCAGAATGGGTCTTATAATTGATATTATAAGAAAGCATCATTATCAAATTTTAATGGCAGCATTTTTTTTTTTTTTGTAATATATAAAGTAATTGGGATTCATACAAGAATTGGGTCTTCAACTTGATGATTTCCCGATTCGTATTTTATATTTTTATCCTTTTTAGAAAAAAGTCTCTTCTTCTCCACCATTTTTTCTCACTTAGATTGCAAAGCCTCTCACATTTTCCACATTCTTAAAAACCTGTAAAGTTGCAACCAATCACATAAATGCTGGCAAGTACCAGAACTACACTCCTAACCTGTCCTCTCTTATCCCCTGCACTATCTCTGGGCTATGTCCTAGACACTCTCACTACTGTCTTCAACTTCTGCTGATTCCCCTTTCTACATCTTCAGTTTCCACAGCTCTTTAAAATTGCAAACTCACATTCTTGACCATCTTCTGAACACATCTAGTTCTTCTAAGTCTAAGAAAATATGTCTTGTCTCTCTGCATGCTTCTACTTAAAAAACAATAACACAGGGAATCATCCTTAAGTTTGTATTCTTGATCTCAGTTAAAGGCAAAATCAGCTGATTCATTCAAGTGAGAAATGGTTTAGTAAAAATATTCTGCTCTTTGCACTTGCTGATCAGG
>NW_007751422.1:5026-5237 GCF_000696425.1 Galeopterus variegatus | reverse complement strand
CTGGATTTCCATCAGCATCTGATAGGAGTGTACGTATCTTCCATTTATATATCCATTTCAAGTATTTATCTATATTTGAAAGTTGTACAGTATCTCCTTGAGTAAAATTATAAATCACAACAGGTCTGTTTCTTCTTGCTATTTCTCTCTCTCTCACTCTCTCATGTATATTGTCTAAGCAAAATAGAGCTACACAGAAAGTGCTAAAAAA
>NW_007751422.1:2551-2861 GCF_000696425.1 Galeopterus variegatus | reverse complement strand
CTGCTTTATTGAATAGGACGTGAACAAAAATGTCAATGTGCCAGTTTCAAACAAAGATTTTAAGAGGAATTCTATGTTGTGACCAGTCTTTTTTGTTCTCCTATCCTCTGCCATGAGAACAGAACAACCCAGGCAGCAGCTGTTTTTTTCAGCCTAGGCCCCACAATGAAGAGGTCATAAAGCTCTACTGAGCTGATCCAAGCAAGTGGTGCCCAGCAAATCTGCATCATCTGAAATCTCAGGTTTGTTTTTAGTTGTAGCAAAAGTTGACTAATGAAATCTATGTCAAAAGGAAATAAAGCAGAAAATA
>NW_007751422.1:0-594 GCF_000696425.1 Galeopterus variegatus | reverse complement strand
ATGAGAGAGCCTAGGAAACAGAACTGCCCACAGGGACCTTCTTTCCCATTTTGCACACATGTCCTTGTAAGACCCATGCACCGTGCACAAATCTCACACTTGGAGGGGCGGCTCACTTCACAAAGACCATAAGACTGAGACTGCTGCAATCAGGCAAGAGGTGTTTTATTCCAGCATGCTGGGGTCACTTAGTCTCCTGGACAGAGCGACCACGAGCTTACAACACAAGCACCTTTTATACAGTTTTCCTGGACAGACCCTTGTGACAGGATTAGTTGTTGGTTATCTGTGGCACCTTTAGATTTATGGGTAGACTTTAGCAGGCTGGTACCCTGATAGATTTGTGGCACCTTTAGATTTACAGGTGGGCTTTAGCAGGCTGGTACCTTGATGAGGAACGGTGCATTTCTCAATCGTTTATCTTCCCTGGGGCCTGGCCAGGTGGCCTTTAGATAAGGAACTAGTCAGTTCCTGGAACCGGGTGGGGGTCATTCCCTCCCTGGAATGTTTAGTGTGCTCAGGCCTGCCTGACCTTTATATGGCCTCTTAGAAGCTGCTTTAGTTAAATTGTTTTTAGCAAGCATTTGTTACAAA
>NW_007751421.1:8846-9339 GCF_000696425.1 Galeopterus variegatus | reverse complement strand
AAAATAACTAAGTACAAACAACTTTGCCCCATTGTGATAGTTTATTGGTATAGTTTATTGTGTAATTGTGGTATAGTTTACTGTGTAATTGTATTGGTATGTGATGAGAAAGGCTTTTGAAGGCAAAAGGCTTAGGTTGGAGACTTAAAGGTGGTGTCACTTAATTTAAGTCAGATATTTGAGCCTCTGTTTCCAAATCTGTAAAACCGTGCTAACAAATGAAAAACCCCATGCAATTGTGAAGATTTAGCTAATGAATTTGAAAAGCCTTTGCAAACTGTAAAGCACTGTGCGTATTTTGTTGTTGTTGCTATCAACTTTTGATGTTACTTTTGCAGTGACAAAATCATTTGCTGATAGAGTATGAATTTATCTCTGTAGCAGAATCTGCTATGTATTTAGGATAGAATAGCAGAAGATTTTATAAATTGGCATGAAATGTCACAGGCTCATTTGCATTTTGGGTGATTCTATACGTTAATCACCGAGTAAC
>NW_007751421.1:5217-5768 GCF_000696425.1 Galeopterus variegatus | reverse complement strand
TTGTGCCATTATAAAGTTGTGTCATTACTTTGGTGGCTTTAAAAGTGAATACCTCTAAATATACTAGGGGTTCAAGTGATAAACACTATTTGTATTCATTAGGTGTATACTCTGTATAAGCATACACTTTGAGTTTCATGTGTATAATATTACTTTCTTTATAAAAGCAAAAATACCAGAAATTTTACATCATAACGTGTAAAGCCCCTTTGGAATACAATGGACTTACTCCAATGATGCTGCCATTACTTAAACATTCTGGGAAATCACAACAGATTTTCCTTCAAATCTTGGGCTAGACGATGATATCACCTGGTCTTGTTACGGGGGAAAAAGAGGAACCCTATGATATGGAGAATTTACACAATTCTGGAGTGAACCTGACATGTCCATGGTTATCTTGAACATGGCTCCCCTTTGTGAATCTACTTGATTGAGAACATTTTTTATTCCCTAATGGATTGTCTCTTTGTCTACACTGAAGAGAGCAGGTTTTTTACAACACTTTGGAATAATGGAATCCAAGTAGTACACTGAAAGACTTGATTATA
>NW_007751421.1:2437-3399 GCF_000696425.1 Galeopterus variegatus | reverse complement strand
ATAAAGGAGGATAAATGTATATGACTAATTCAGCGGCACACAATGTTGTGTGGGATGGCAGGAATGGGTGGAGAACGCTTGGCAAAATGAAAGCATTTGTGCCCTACGGTGAATAATTGGGGCAAAGAAAGGGCCACCAATATAGAGCTGGGTGGGTGCCGTGGGCACATTTTTTTCTATTTCATAATTTGCTTAGATTATCTGTTGTTCTGTCCGAGGGAATGGAGGCTCCTCTTTCTTTTGCTGCTTTCTTTTAAACCTGCAGTCTTCCTGCTCATGTGGGCCTCACGGGGGTTAAATAGACATTGACAATAAATGTTAAACAAGACAAGAAGTAGGTCACTGAAGAAAAAGTCAGAAAAGGCCAAGAGATAAAAATAATTTAGAAATTGTTTGCTTCAAATTATACAACATTCCTTTGTTTTGGTTCACACTTCCATGATACAGTATTTTCTGTGTCAATTATTACTCATGATATTAATGAAATCACAGATGGAATGCATTTGACAAAAGCAATAAAATCTTTGTTGACGTACATGGGCATGAAATTAGTTTCTGTGAAGGGAGGGTTTTTTATGGCAGAGGGATTTTTTAAAACAATTATTATTTCAAATATGTTTCCCTCCAATGAAATCAATTGTTGAGCATTTAATCTGCTCAGTATTTGGAGAGAAGCTGCTACTACTTGCAAGTGGCATCTGCCTATTGACCCCACATCGAGGCTCAATGGAGCTATGTCATGTTGCACTCACCTTCATTTATACAACTGGGGAAAAAAAATGAATAAGACCAGAGAAAGGATTCCCATGAAGTGCTTGCTATTGCTCTTATTGACAGCTTCCTTTCAACATCTACAAAATGAAGGTCAGGGAGAAGCAGGCAACAATTAGCTTCTCCTTATGTAGTTAATGCTGTTTGTAAAAATGACATCCTATTAATTTTTTTCTCCCTGAGTGTAATTT
>NW_007751421.1:0-967 GCF_000696425.1 Galeopterus variegatus | reverse complement strand
TATGTGCATGGGAGATGGGGTGTGTTTTCTCAGATCTCTATTCTTCCCATGATGTTTCTATTTAAATCTGTTTACTTTGATTCCATGCATGGTTTTGAGAGGAAGACTGCCATAGTAGAAAGAGGCACTTAATTTGAAACCAAAAGATACGGATATGAACCCCATTTCCACCAGTACCAAGTGACTATTCAGCTTTGAGCAAGTCACTTTACTACCTGAAGCTTCAGTTTCCTTCTCTTTCAAGTGGGCATAGAAAATATTATGTTGCAGGGTTTTCCTGAGGATTGAATGAAATAAAGTATTTAGAAGCTGTTCCTTATCAGCAAAGGACTGAACAAATATAGAATGGTAGTTTTTTTGATGAAATATCCAATAGGTGACAACCATGTGAGAGGAACACACACACACACTAGTGAAAGTTAGAATATGTTTTACAATTCAAAATAAAGTTTTAAGTATTTTTTTATAAATCTGCTGGGACCGTTTTTCCAAAAATAAAAAAATTCCTATCTTATCTGATCAAAAGCAAATTTTATGAATCAACTCAATCCACAATTGTGACTTTTGGGGTGTTCCTTTAGCATAAGATGAAGAACCTAGCTACTTCTGGAAGAGGCTTGGGTCAAGTCAGTGAGATGAGCGAATCCCTGGGCTTCCCCTCTCTGTACCATGTCCTGAGGTGACACATGGTGCTTCCGTCCTCCTCGAGTACAATGTTCCAAAGGACTCCATACTCACCAGCAAAAGTGTAACCCACCCTGCCGTGGAGTTTCTCCTTTAACTATATTAACCATGGAAAATGGGAATGTGCCACTTTGCCAGAAGATGAGTAAGAAGAAGAAGAAAGGAAAGGAGAGAAAGAAGAAGGAGGGAAAGAGAAAGAGGAGAAAGAAGAGGAGGGGAGGGGGAATAGAAGAAGGAAGGTGAGGCGAGGAGAAGGAAAAAAAGAGAAGACAGCAATGGCATC
>NW_007751420.1:8912-9340 GCF_000696425.1 Galeopterus variegatus | reverse complement strand
AGCAGTACTCACATTTTAGCTGACTTCCCTGAAATATCTGTGAATGGAATTGTGTGAAGCCTGGAAATTGGTACAGGTCAGACAAGATGTTCCATGCACTGGTAATTGTTGAATGTGGGTGATGGGTATGTGGGGTTCATCATTTTATCTCCTGTACTCACATACATGTTTGAAGACATTCACAATAAAAAGCTAAAAATGCTGCCCTGGAATTCTTAATTTATGGAGAGCAAGTTAAACAGGAAGAATGTGGATCTGCAGTGGCCCCGGGCTCAGTCAGCAGGACCACCTTGGGGCATTGATACACATTTGCAGAGGCTGAGTCATCACCATCAGAGAAGTGTGGCAAGTGGTCGTTCAGTGCATCTTTTTGGGCTCAGAGGCCTTTCCAGGTTCCATCAAGATCAGTTGTGAAGTCTGCAGGGTGG
>NW_007751420.1:6154-6946 GCF_000696425.1 Galeopterus variegatus | reverse complement strand
TTTGTAACTGGAGGACTCATCTTCCAGCCTGTATGACTGGCCTGACATGATGGCTGGTGGCTTGGAAACAGACATTCAGCTTCTGCCCAAATGTGAAGATGCTGTTGAGGTGGGTAATGGCCCAGTCCACCGCATAGTCATCAGCCATTTCGACCATGGTGGCCCCTGGCTTGCTCCTCATGAATTTCATGTTTTTCACATTGCCATACAAGCAGAAGACACTGAAGATTCGATCACAGTTCATCTTAGATTTATCCAGGCCATAGACAATGGGCACAGGGATGTCAGCTTGGGGGCCATATTGGGGTGTTGGGAGAGGGGATGGGGTGCCCATACTGGGGGCTATAGTGGCTTGGGTCCCATCAGTGACCTCCCACTGGTGGGCCCATCCTTTTCCCTTCCTAGAGAGGTGGGGGGGCCTGTAGCCCTCACCATGGTAATGGCTGTGGCACCCACTGCGAGGCCCTCCATATTCTGTGGGATGATCTCCCAGGAGAGGGTACTGTCTCTGGCATTTGCTGGGGTTCCTGCCAGAGTCACTTCCACTGAGGTTGGGATTTGTGTAGTCCCAAGTATCCTGGTCATTCTTGAACACATTCAAGCATGTAGGCTTTGCATATTCAATCTTCAGAGTGCAATAGCCAGAGTAGATGTCACCCCCACTGCGTGAAGCTCTTTGGCCTGGACTCCATTCTTGAGAAAATGCCAATTCTCTGGACAGGGCCAGAAGCATTACAAATAGCATAAAAAACTTCTGTGGTAATGGAATAATACATGGGGTTCAGAATGGTT
>NW_007751420.1:0-668 GCF_000696425.1 Galeopterus variegatus | reverse complement strand
ATAAAACAGAAAAAATACAAATATTTTGATATAAATCACATGTAAAATCTAGGGAAAAAAAAGGTAGAGCTAAAACAGAATGGTGGGTGCTGACAGCAAGGGGTAGTGAGATGGAAAGATGCTGATCAAAGGGTGTAACCTTTCAGTTACAAGTTAAATTTGGGGGATCTAATGTAAACACTGTGACTATAGTTAACTATGTATTGTACACTTGGAATTTTTTAAGAGCACATTGTGTTTCCACCACAAAAAAATACGGTAACTGTGTGAGATGATGACTGTGTTAGTTAACATGGTTATGTTGGTCATTACACAATGTGTACTTATATCAACTCATCACAATGTACAGCTTTAACATATACAATTTATATTCGCAAAAAATCTATGTCACAAAAACAGGGGGGGAAGTGAAGAAGAAACGGAGGAGGGGGCAGAAAAGCAAGAAACAACATAGAGGACACATTCTCAGTAAGCTTCATACTAAATCAGACAAAATTATGCACTGATAAGATGTAAAGCAGCACTCAGAACTTTACTACATGCTAGCCAATGTTCTAAGCTCCCATGGACACTAGTTAAGAATTCTCTATAGTAAGAAATGTACCACACCACTTCACAGTTGCAGTATTTATTTAAATTCCTATCTTATTTAAGGCTAGAAAAAAAAA
>NW_007751419.1:0-9340 GCF_000696425.1 Galeopterus variegatus | reverse complement strand
CCTCCACTGCCTCGGGCAGCGTCACCACCAAGCCGCGGCTCTCCTGCATCGTCCGGCAGATGGTCTCATAGGCCTTTTGGTTTCCGGACCAGCAGCGCCGGGCCACCTGCCAGTGGTGTTGGGGAAGGGTGCAGCAGTTGGTGTCACCTCACCAGCTTCCCGTGCGGTGCTCTGGCTCCCGAGCTCCCCACCCTCCTCTACTTCAAGGGCTGCCGACGCTGTCCGGGGGCAGCTGTCTTTGCTGCTTGCCCTGCCCCCGCAGCTCAGGCCTCCCCCTCTCTTGCCTGGACCACTGGTTGACTCCTCTCGGATCGGAAACTGGCCGTCACCCCACCCAGCCCTGTCTCCCTCGCCTCCAGAAGTGGCCCTGTGGGCAGCAGGCCAGGAGCTGGGACATCCTCAGCCCCACCTCCCTTCCATCCTCACAGGGTCTGCACCAACCTCAGCTCCACCTTCAAAGTCTCCCTCCCGTCCACTTCTCTCCGTCGGTCCCCCCTGGATGACAGCCATGTCCCCCGCCCTCCTCCCTGGTGCCAGTCTCGCCAACCCCTCATCCACGTGTCTCTGTGCCTCTCCAATCCATCTTCATGCCACAGCCAGTGGCGCCTCCTAGAATGAAACCTGGCCATGGCTCTCCCCAACTCTCACTGCTTCAGGATGAAGACCCCCCACCCCCACCCTGGAGGCCCTGCGGCTCCTGCAGTCTGCCTGCCAGCGTGTCCCCTGCCATCTGGGCCAGCCTGGGGGCCCTCAGTCACCTGGCAACATCACACTGTTGGACTCCTGCACACAGTTCCCCAGCCGCCTCTGCATCTCACTCACATCCCACATACCCTCCTCCCCCACCACCCGACCTCTGACCTCCTGTGTAAGCCGCTCCCCCCTTCTTGGCTGCCTGTGATATGGTCATGGAGAGGAATCCAGCACACACACCCCCACACACACACGCCATGTCACAGCAAAGGGGACTGTGGTTGCACAGCCAAAGCCCGCCCCGCTTAGAACCTGTGCTTTCTGCCCACCTTCGAAGATGGGGGTGAGAGAACATCTCACAACAGGCTCTCAACAGCAGCGCTGGGCATGCTCTGCTGGGAGGAGGGGCTGGGACTGCCAGGGCCACCCATGTGGACAGAGGCTGGACTGCAGGGGTAAGGCCAGAGGCAGGGAGGCCCAAAGTACACTCTGGACGTGGTTGGGAGAGACACAGTGGTGGTCTGGGGAGGAGGGAGCCTTGGCAGTGGCCAAGAGGAGGGACGTGACCTGAAGAGCATCCAGCTCTTTTCTGGGGACGAGGGGACAGGACTCTGTCTCAGGCCTGCAGTCTGAAGAGGAGAGCCACCGAGGGATGGAAGAGGAGGTGGAGAGGTGGGGGATGACTTACACCATTGGAGACGTCCCAGCTGAGCATCATCCTGGCTTTCTGCTCAGCCTCCAGGGTCCCGTCCAGCACGAGGCCAAACCCCCCGTTGATGACCTCACCCCTGCAAGAGGCAGAGGCATTTCCAGGTCACTCCCTGGGCCTGACTCTGCCCGGAGCAGGCAGACTCGTGGGTTTGGGGAGTGTTGGTTTGAGAAGGCAGCAGTGTGGGAGAGCCGCATCTGCCTGTGCACCGTGGAGCATGGGCCCAATGGGTGCAGGCGTCGTGCCTCGCTGCAGCAGTGCCTCGCTGGGAGGCAGCTCCTGCTTGAAGTCTGCCCGCCCACCCTGGGCCGTCCTCACAGTGCCGCCCGTGGAGGCGCGCTTCCTTGGGGTGCCACTTGTGTTACTCAGTTCAAGTGTCATTCCTGCTGATTTTATCTTTATGACCTTGATCTTTCCTACCCCTTCTCCTTGCTTCAGATGTATTTTTGGGCCCTTCTGATGACCTGATCTGAAGGCGGAGTTCCTTTATTTTCAGTATTTCTTGCTTTCTAATTAATGCACGTACTGTTTTGACATGTTCTGCAGGTTGTGACATGTTCTTGTTTTCATTCTTCCTTAGCAGAAGTAACCTGAACCTCAGTTAAGTCCCGCAGTGCTATTCTGCTTTCCTCGTTTGCCCTGCAGCCATTCTCTGTCCACCCGGGATGACCTTCTCCATCCTTGTCCTTGCTGTCATCACCAAGGGCTTTGTGCTGCTGCTGCCCAGTCTTCTCAGCTTTCGGTTACACAAGCAAGAGACACCCCGATCTTGACGATGCCTGTCACTGCTTTGCTGCGGACGTGTCCGTCCTGCTTTACTCCTCACACACTGCAGTGCTGCCCCTTCTCCTTCCTGCACCCAAAATGTGCATCTAGTTTCCCTCGTGTCAGATCCTTCAGGCTTTTGTCTTTATCTGCTTCCCTACCCGGCCTGGACCCTACTGGCAACAACTTCAGCCAGTTCTCACCAGGAAGCTGAGGTGCCCTGAACCACCTGCACCCCCACTCCCAGTTTCAGAAGCTGAGCACCTCCTGGGTGTGGGCCCCCAGCCCCTGCTCTGCCCTGAGCAGTCCTAGGCCCTCGAGAGGGCTGCCAACACACCAGTCTCCTGGGTGGAAGATGCTCCCAGTTGACCTAATGTCACCCCCATTCACCTGTGACGGGCCGATGCCGGCTACACGAGGAGAAAGGGCAGCAGCTGGCCAAGACCTGAGGACTCTGATGTGTCCTTCAACTAAGGAGGCCTTTCGGAGATTAGAACTACATCTTTTGTTTTAGGAGCCTGCCACCCAAAGGATCAAACACCAAGGCTGCTCAGCCCAGGTGACTTCAGCAAACTGGCTGCAGAGGAGCCCTGAGCATGCAGAGTCCAGGAAGATGGGAATGGTGGAGCCTTGCTGTTGTGGAGGAGTTGAGGTTACTCACAGATGGTGTTGGGACAGCTAACTGTACCTCTGGGAAAAACATGAAAGTAGGACTCCACGTCACACAGAAAGAAAAGTAAATGCCAGGTGCACTAAAGCCCGCAGTCGGGTGAGTGAACGTTACAAATGCTTAGAAGGCCTCGCACGTGCTGTGCACCGTGTGCGTAGCCATTACCACTGACGTAAGTGATCTTCACCTCCAGTCTGCATAGCAACGGCTGCTGTCATGACCACTTCTCCTATGAGAAACGAAGGCGCAGACACAGCTTGTGCAGTCAGACTGCCCTCTGAGTGCACGCTCTTAACCACTGCGCTACAGTACTGTCCACTGCATGGGTGGACGGCGTGGAGGAGGCAGATGTGCACAGAGAGCCCTCGGAGCCCTGGCTGCTCAGAGCAGTCCTCAGGCCGGCAGCATGAGCACCACCTGGGAGCTTGTCAGAGTGCTGAATCTCCACCCCATCCAGACCTGCACTTTGAGGACTCCTGTGCACGGTCAGGTCTGAGATGCACTGAGACACCCTGTAGTGGGAAGCAGTAAGGACGGCGGACGGAACCCCACTGTTGTGGCAGGGACAGGGAGAAAGAGGAGGAGGAGAAGCAGTGGGACATGGGAAGCAGGAGAGCAGACAGGAAAGCTCCCGCTCTGGGTGGCTATGGGGACGGCCAGCAGTGAGCCATCAGCGCCCCAGGGCCCAGGAAACCTCAGGAGCTGGCAGTGCCCAGGAGGTCTGGAGCAGGGGCGAGAACAGAAGGGAGAGCTCTCCTGAGGGAACTCCCAGATGCTCACGGCTGCCCGAGCCGACCCTCAGCAGGGGGCTGGAGGTGACCCTCTAACACGTGAAGCTTTGACACCTGACAGGGACAGGAGACCAGAAAGGTCTTTTCTGAGGTCTGACTAGCCAAGCCCAGCCTCTGACCTCTTGCTCTGCGGCCTGGCCAGATGGCCCCGTCCTGCAATCCACTGTCTATAGGACCACCCAAGCACACAGGGCTGCCGCCTGCCTGCCAGCACCCCCTCTAAACATGACCGCTGACAGACAGCACAAAGACAGACACCAAACAGGCCACTGGAAAGAGGGGCTCTGAGGAGACGGGGCCACGGAGGCAGCTGGAAACACACCCAGCCATCTGATTGTCTCGAGCACTGCACAAGAGGCAGCCAACAGACAATCTAAAAAACAGAAAAGCAAATCAAGAAATCTCAGGATAAGCTTATAACTTAGAACATGGACGTGCGTACGACAAAGGAAAACACAGCTGCAGAGTCAGAATTGGTTTCTTGACAGAATGGCAGTAGCTGCAGGGACAGACTTCCTCCCGCTGACTTATCCGACAGATTAAGTTATGCGCGTGTGTAAGTCTGATGGATGCCAAAAGTGAATTTGCGGCACTTTCCCAAAACAGCCCCCAAGGACAATAAGGGTAAGGGGCGTTGGTTCTGGCCTCTCACGGCCTGAGTCCACAGAGCCTGGGGAGGCCTCTGGGAGGTGGAGCAGTTTAGGGATGTGCGGGAGCCTTCCCTGCCTCGGGGAGCCCCAGCGCAGGGTCAGCGGTCAGCTGCGTCCTGCCTAAATCCTGGGCCTGCTGGCCCGGCCCCATGGTCCTCGTGGTGCAAACTTCTTGCTCAGCCTCCCCTGCCCCTTCTTGCCCTCTGTGTCCTGTCGGCAATGACGGTGGGTCCTGGGAGACAACAGGTCTGGGCTCAGACCCTGGCTCCCCACCAGCTCTGTGGCCTTGGGCCACACAGCCTCCTCTAGAGCTATTTCCTTTTCTCCAAAGGCGACTCCATAAATCTAGCACCGGAACACGAGGCACCCAATAACTTGCCAGTCCTTTTCTGTCCCGGTTTTCTCCAGCCTGTAAGTTGGAAAGGAAATGCACTCTGGTCACATTTTCCACTAATCAAAGCCACCTGACTGCGTTGCAGCTAGGAATTCCAGCCTCCAAGGGCCCACGGCCAAGCCAGCTCTCAGAAGCTCGAGTGCTGAAGGACTTGGCTTTGGAAGGCAGGGGGTTGCTTGAATTGGCCAAAATGGGCTTGGAGGTCAGTTCAGAGATGGCCATGAGAGCCAGGGCTGGGGGGCTGTCTTCCTCACTGAAGCCGTGGCACTTCTGCTGCTCAGAGTAGCCAAGGAATCCAGCTTTGGCCAGGTGCCCCAACCTGGAGCCCTTTTCCTGCAGAGGTAGAGCAGCACAGGTGTAGTTCGTCAATAGCTCAGTGCCTCAGTTTCCTCATCTGTAAAGTGTGCTTTCCTCCTAAGATTAGGTGAGAGAGTGGATTCAAAGAGTTTGGCAAATGCTTGCCATATGGCCTGTGTTCAATAAGTGTTAGTTATTACTCTTAGCAGGCGTCATTCTGGTGGAACAGCAAATCAGGTGGAATGAAGGCCTCCCAGAAACTCCAATCCCTCATAGCACAGACTGGAAGCAGCCTGGGCAGGGCAGAGCAGTGAGCCGGGGACAGAGGGGAGCCTAGAACCCAGGTCCCCCGCCTCCCAGCCCAGCTGCCCTGGGCACCTTGGGCGGGTCCTGCACTCTCAGGTGAGGTGATCACAGTGGGGAGAGGAAAGAACTGAGAATGCACCAGGAAACTGACATGAAAGCTGGTTGTTGCTTTTACTGAGCGTCCACAGCAGGCCTTGGTGTCCCCTCGTGACATGTGAAACCTCCTTGATATTCTGTCCCTCCGATTCCCAGCTCACACGAGGAACGTGTTACAGCAAAGCCGTTAGCAGAGGAAAGTGGCGGGGGAGGTAGGGCCCAGGACTTCAGCCACCCAAACCTGGCCCGGCCCCCGGGAGTCTCTAAGACTTCCACATCCAGCCACATTGGTCTCAGAAACCTTACCAGCCCACACCGCCTCCGTTGTGAAGTGCAACCCAGGTGGCTCCGCGACAGGCATCTCCCACGAAGTTTTGCACGGCCATGTCTGCAGGAACAGAGAAGCCACCACCCATCACTCCCTGGACTAGGTGGTTCTGGGGGCCAGGCATAGGAGACTAGGGACAGGCAACTATAGAAACAGCAATAATTTGTGTTTGAAGAACTTGAGCTGAAGCAGGAGAAATTGCCAAGTGCCCAGTTTCCCCTCTTGTCCCTCCCTATAATTATCCTCTTGAGCACTGACCACCAGAGTAAGTGCCTCAGAAGCAGAAAGAGCAAAAGAGTCAGAAGGGATGAGTCACCAGCATTCGCTCAGAGATGAGCCAAAGAGCATCATGTCCACCCTTGAAAAAGCAGGTCAAGAAGGGACAAACTGCACATGAATGACTTTTCTTGACCCAATCAGAGACCAAGGTCCCAAGACAACCACCTAACCTGAGACCTGGGGAGAAAGAGCACCTGCAGAGAGAAACAGAGCCCATACTGGGCACCTTCCAAGAGCCTAATGCATTGCTAAAGGACAGCGAGAACTAGCCTGAGACTGTGAAAGCTCTGGGGACACAGACACGAGGGCATCTGCACCCTCTTGTAGGCTATTCCTCCAGAACCCCACTGGGTGTCACAGAGAAGACTGAGGAGAATCCTGAGAACACTTTCCTCTAGATGCTGGGCTTTGAAGATGGGGAAGGGGCCAGGAGCCAAGAAATAAAAGAAGTACAGCTTTAGGGTCTGGAGAATGCGAGGGAAAGGCTTCTCCCCAGAGCTTCTGGGGGCATTGCAGCCCTGCTTCAGTCCACTGTAGCCCAGTGAAACCCACCTCAGACTTCTGACCGTCAGAACTGTGAGAATAAATCTGTGTTGTTGTTGTTGTTGTTTTTTTTTTTTTCCTTTTTTCGTGTCCGGCAACGGATCGCAACCCTCAGTGTCGTGCCCATACCGGACCAGGACCGGCAACGGGATCGCAACCCTCGGTGTTGCGCCCGCACCTCACTCAGCCAGTGAGCGGGAACCGGTCTGTATATGGGATCCGAACCCTTGGCGGGAGCGCCGCCACGCTCCCAAGCAGTGCACTGTAGCAGTGCGCCACCGGGCCATCCCAATCTGTGTTGTTTTAAGCCACTAAGTTTGTGGCAATTTGTTACAGTGGTCATAGGATGCTAATACAAAACTATATTAATATCAGAGAAAGTGGACTTCAGAACAAGGAACATTGTCAGGATAAAGAGAAACATTACATACTGATAAAGGAGGTTTGTTGTCTCATTTAGGTTTGTTGTCTCCAAGAAGACAACAAACCTAAATGAGTATGCACCTATCATCTTAGCTTTAAAATTCATGAGGCAAGGCTAGCCAGTCAGTTCAGTGGTCGGAGGGTGGTGCTGATAACACCAAGGGCCAGAGTTGGATCCCTGTACTGGCCAGCTGCCAAAAAAACCCAAACAAACAAAAAACACAACATGTGAGGCAAATTAGATAAGAACTGTAAAGAAAGATAGACAAGTCCACAAATATAGATGGAGACTTCAACACTCCTATCAGAGTGATTTACAGAAGTAGTAGGCAGAAAATCAGGAAGGATATAGGTGACCTGAATAGCATTATCAATTAACCTGACCATATTTACATCTATAGAACATTCCACCAAACAACAGAATACACATTCTTCTCAACTGCACCAAGATAAGCCATGTTCTGAGCCACAAAAAATTCTTAACAAATCTAAGAGAACAGAAATCATACACAATAAATTCTCAGACCATAATGGAATGAAACCAGAAATGAATAACAGAAAGATGTCTGAAAAATCCCCCCAGATTTGGAAGTTGAAAAACATACTTCTAAATAACCAGTGAGTCAAACAGGAAGTCTCAAATAAAATTTTAAAATATTTTCAACTGAATGAAAATGAAAATATGTCATGTAAAAATTTGTGAGAGGCAGGTAAAGCAGTGTTCAGAGGGAAATTTATAGCATCAAATGCTTACATAAGAGATGGAAAAATCTCAAGGTCAGATTCCACCTTATGCTTTCCAGAGAAAGAAGAGCAAACTAGACTCAAAGCAAGGAGAAGGAAGGAACTACTGAAGATCAGAGTAGAAATCAATGAATCTGGGGCCGGCCCAGTGGCGCACTGGACAAGTGCGCCACCTGGGAAGTGCGGCAGCGCTCCCGCCCAGGGTTCGGATCCCACATACAGACCGGTTCCCGCTCACTGGCTGAGCGAGGCGCGGGAGCAACACCGAGGGTTGCAATCCCGTTGCCGGTCCCCGGTCCGGTGCGGGGGCAACACTGAGGGTTGCGATCCGTTGCCGGACACGGAAAAAGACAAAAAGACAAAAAAAAAAAGAAATCAATGAATCTGGAAACAGAAAAGCAATGGAAAGAAATTAAATTAAGAGCTGCTTGTTAGAGAAATCAGTAAAACTGATAAACTTCTAACCAGCCTGGCCAAGGAAAAAGAGAGAAGACAGAAATCAGGAAAGAGGGAGGGACACAACTGATCCCACAGATTGTGTCCCTCCCCATGATAGGGGAATCTACTAATAACTTGACCCATAAATCTGATACCTTAGATGAAATAGGGCAATTTCTCAAAAAAAGTAATGCAAAGGGTACTCGTGAGAGTCCACTGCCTTCTTTCAGGGTCTCATCCACAATGCAAGGAGCCCTCGGGTGCTGAGAATTTGCTAGCTATGCCAAGGTTAGGACCCGGTAGCTTCTGCAGTGATTATAATAGTTACAGTGACGGCAGCAGCAGCTGATGTTACAGGACTGACCAAACGCCACATGTTCCATTTCATCCTTCACTACAGCCCTCTGACGGAGGAACGACCACCATCTGCACTTTACAGAAGAGGGAAGCACGTGGCTGCAGATCACCCAGCATGTGACAGGTCCAGGTGCACACCCAAGTCTCGGGCATTCCACTGTCCTGGTTTGCCTGGCACTGGCCCAGTTTAAAAATAGGAAGTCCCACGTCCCAGAACCTCCTCTGTCCTAAGGTGGTCACCTTAAGTCAAGTCTCAGATGCCAGGACATCTTCCACAACATCGTGACTAAAAGAATGAGTCAACAGGTCTTTAAAGAAAATCCAAATCTAACATTAAATTCAGAAAAATTTTGTCTTCCTCACCTGCACAGAAGGCAGAGCCATCGTAGATATTGGAGGTCTCCCTGAAGGGGCTGTCAGTGCCGCTCACGTCGTGGTGGTCCCGGCTCAGAACCACTGGTGCCTGCAGCGTGGAGGATACAAACGTCAGCAGCGCTGTGCACCAAGGCCGCTGACAGCAGGCAGAGGACAAGGGCCAGGCCACACCAGAAGCCCTGTGGATTCCTCCCTCTTGAAAACAGACCCTCTTCCACAGGAGAAGTACAGGCTGTCTCTGATGCCATCTGCAGCTAGCCACAGACTCTTGTGCCCCGGCAGCGCCCATGTGCTGCACACGAGCTCACTAGGCCCTCCTGACAGCCCTCTCCAGATGGGTACGACTGTTATCATGCGCACTTTATAAACGAGAAAACAGAGGCACGGAGGGTAAGAAACTTCACAGAGCAAGCGGGTGGGCGAGGTGGGATTTACACCCACACATGGTACTGGAGTCTGGGCTCTACCCTTAGGAAGCCTGG
>NW_007751418.1:0-9341 GCF_000696425.1 Galeopterus variegatus | reverse complement strand
AGGGACAATCTAATCGTAGAGCTGAGAACAAAAATCCAGTGAACTTTCCTTTGGAGCACTTAGAGCTGAGAACAAAAATCCAGTGAACTTTCCTTTGGAGCACTTATCACAATTCACACTTCTTTGTACAAGCGTTACTTTAACTATTATATGACTCATTGTCCAGGTTGGATTCTCTGGAAGCAGATGCTAAGATGGAGGCTGGAGTGCAAGATGTTTATTAGGGAATAGGGATCGAAACCCATGGAAGGCAGAGGTAGAAAGCAAGACTGGACAGAGGAAGAAGTCAAAGTGATAAAGACCACGTACATCCTCAGCCGACTCTGCAGGGAGCTCCAGAGCAAATATTGCTCACCCTTCCTCCCCCGCCCTCTCTCAGAGCTGGAGGTAGGCTGCCCTAGGAAGGGCGTAACCTTGGGTGAGGCAGCCTGTGCAGTGGAGGCAGACCCCAAGCCACATGTTTTCTGCCGGCCACACAGAAATCTGTGTGGAGGAATCTGGACAGTGCATCTCTGAGGATAAGCCAAAGAGAATAATGACTGTGTCTGCTTTTGCTCACCACTGTATCCGTAGTCCCCAGAAGATCATGGGACATGTGGTATGTGTTCAAAATTGTTGTGGTTGAGTTAATTAATTGTTCAAATCATAAATTAATTGCTGTTATCAGAGTGGTGGTGGCTTCTGTCACCAAAGGAAGAGAGAAAAAGTGGTAGATGGGCAAAAATTGCAGATTCTACAAAGATCCAGAAAAGGCCACAACACAGAGACAGAGAAAGAAGAAGAACGTGAGCATGGGAGATGGTGCTGGCAGTTGTGTGAGTCTCAAAACACTTGAACACTCGATAAACACACACTCACACATATCACACACACAGAGACACAAATAAATACACAGACGCAAATACACAGAGATTAATGAGCAAACAAATATGCAAAGATGTGTGACTAGAGGGTTGTATTCATTTCCCAGAACTGCCATAGCAGATTAACATAAACATGGGGCTTAAGACAACAATGAATCCCCTAACAATTCTGCAGTCCAGAAATCCAAAATGAAGATGTGTGTAGGGCCATGCTCCTTTCAAAGTCTCTAAGGGAGAATCCTTCCTTGTCTCTTCCAGCTCCTGGTGGCCCCAGGCCTTCCACGGCTAGTGGCAGCATAACTCCGATCTCTGTCTCCATCTCCACGTGGCCTTCTCTGTGTGTCTCAAGTCTCCCTCTGCCTTTCTTTCATAAGGACACCTGCCCTAAGATTTAGGGGCAACCTTAAATCCAGAATGATCTCATTCAGAGATCCTTAACTTAATTATATCTGCAAAGACCCTCTTTTCCTAATAAGGTCACATTCACAGTTTCCAGGAATGAGGACCTGTATGTTTCTTTGGGGGAGCCACTATTCAACCCATTACCTTGAGACAAATATATGAAGCATATTGGGCATAAGACAATGGGGAAGAGTGTGGACTGTGGTGTATTGGAGAGTGTGTGTCCCAATTAAAGCCTTTCATAGTTACTCTGTGCAGTCAATCAAAACATACCCAGTGCTCAGATATGGCCCAAGCGTGCCCACTTTAGAACTCAAGGACTGTCCTGTATGCATCTATCCATAGGTGACACCTCAACAGCTATATTACAGTGAATTCTTGAGATGGCAACCACAATTTTAATGCAGCTATAGATGCTGCATTTTTCTTAATGCCTAATATTCAGATCAAAACTGACTTCACCATCTACTCTTTGCTTGGTAGAAAATGGAAGAGAGATTTTCTAACATCTGTAGACTCACGAATGAGTAAGTGGCTGGAGGTCATTTCAGTTCTGCACAACCATAAATTTGACAACAACAAACAAAAGTCAGTGGAGTCTCCTGAACCAGGAGTACCTTTGTTACTGTAACAGCAGAACTCAGCCTTAGAGCTGCTCTTCCTGGCTGAGTTCTGGGAGCCAAACCCCAGGTCTTTGATATCTGTCTCAATGTGAAAAGGAGCAATGTAAGCCTTTGTTTGACCACCAAAAAAAAAAAAAAAAAAAATAGCAAGATTCTGGACCCACAGGTCTCTTCTCTGTATATCTCTCTTTCTTAAGTCTCATCTTTTTTTTTTCTCCCTAAGCCTCTTTTTAGTAACAAGCGGTTGTTATCATTAATTTTGCTTCTAGAGAAGCCCTAAGAAAATAAGCCAATACAGTCTAGAGAAGAGGGAGTAGGTTAAGGAGAACTAGAGACGGTTTCAGTGGTCTGCAAGAATAAACTGTGCAAAAGAGGTCACGTTTTGAAGTGAAAATGCTCCCAGAGACATGAATCAAGATTTGGAAATCTGGGGGGAAAAGAGGTTCTTTAGCATCAAGTAAAAGTCTGTCATGGGCTGAGGATCCGGAACACTGGGTTACTCATCCAGGGGCAGATGAGGTGTCAGATCCCGTTGCTGTGGGCTGCACTGTCTGTAACCAGTCAGCAGGAGCTTTCCTCTATGGTAAATTTACAGCAAGCACACATGTGATGAAACGTCAGTGACAAATCCAATGCAATCAGGTGGGAAATCCTCCCTGAATAATAACACCTCCCCATTGCTCATCCCGACTGGCCCATGTTGTACTCCTCAGGTGGAGAGCTCAGAGCTGTTCTTCCTTCCGCTGAGCCACGCACAGGTAAACCTTTGAAAGTCTTTCTCCCAGAGCCCTGGGGCACTGAGAGGGTTAATCTTGTCATGTCAAGATTCTCCTCAGATGCCAGACCAACTCAGCATCAATTTGACACAGATTTCTTTGGGGGAATCTGGGTTAATCTTTCTGGGCGGGCTGTCCATTTGACAGACGGGAAACTGTTCTTGAGTCGGCCTGTACACCTCTCCATGACTCTCCCCCAGCCCTGTCTCTGAATTAAATATTTAAAAGGGCAATTAAATTTAAGAAAAAGCAATCTGATGTTTACAGGCCCTCATAGGTAATTTATAAATGCTGCATTGCGGGTCCCATTTTGTTTAAAGAATTTAATTTGGAAAGAAGCTTCTGCGAGATGCAGGACCTGCCCCAGATGCCCAGGAGAGATGAACTGAAAAATGCAAAAAGCTTGGCTGACATCAGTGGCTGGGACAGTGATGGCTACCCAGTTTCCTAAGGATTCCTTTGATCATTTGTGCATATAAGTATGCAGACTACCTTATGCAAGCAATGCTTTGCCCTCTATGTCTGCTTTTATATCTGTGTGCTAAATAAACTCATAGAGGCATGAATACTTAAGGATGAAAAAAAAAAATTACCAGACTAAATGCAATGTGACATCCCTAATTGGATCCTGGAACAAATAAATAAATGAATAAATAAATAAACAATAGTAGAAAAGCTGGTGAAATCTAAAGTCTGGAATTTAGTTATGAGTAATGTACTAGTGTTAATTTCTTAGTTTTGACAAAAGTACCATGGTTATGTAGCATGTTAACCTTCAAAGAAAGGGGATGAAGGTGCACAGGAACTCTCTGTACTTTGTCTTTGCTACTTTTTTGTAAATCTAAGAGTATTTCAAAATAAAAGCCATATTTCAAACATACTAAAGGCTATCAGTCTACTGTTTCCCAACTGCTATGTGGTCGAAAGAGCTGAAAAGCAAGTATTTGCACCTGGCCAGGCTCTCACAGCCACCACCCAGTGTAAGGAGAGCAGATCGCAACCCTGGTCACTTTCATTCTCTTTGTCTCAGTATTTTGTATGCTTCACAATTTGTAATTACTTTCTTTATTAATCTGTTTGTTAATTTTTGCCTTTCTCCCAGTAGAATGTAAGTTCTTTGAGAGCAGGACACATGACTAGTTTATTTCATCTCTGTTTCTCTGCTTCCTAGCAGGGTACCTGGTATGTAGTGTGCAATAATAAAATCTTAAGTCTATGAATGGAAGTTCCTACTTCTCATTTCCCTTTCTCTGAAGATCCCCACTTCTGGAGCCAGTGTCTCTTGCAGCTGTTGAAACAGACATCAAGCAATGATGAGTGTAGGGACAGAGTGTGATATCTTTTCGGAGAGGTGATAAAGCTCCATGGGTCTCAAGGCACATTCTCCTCCTGCCTGCAACATAGTGGTTGCTTCCTAAACATCTTTGGGCTGAATGTCAGTGAAATGTTGAACAAAGAAAACCAGATATATAGGGCTGGAAGACTTCGTGAGAACTGAGAAAAGAATACAATGGGGAGAAGGAGGAGAAACAGCCTTGGATGTGCGGAAGGAGAAACTATCTGAAAACTTGGACATAAAGTCTCTAAAAGGAAGGAGAGAAGACAGGCAATATGCAGGTGTCTGGAGGATTCCAAACCAGTGGTCAGAAAGGAATGCGGAGGAGATCTACTGATTGCCTCACCCCAGGCAGCGAGACCAGCCAGGATACCCGGCTTGTTCCTCCCTTAGGTCTGTCCCTTCTCCAGTGCATCTCTCACAGAAGAAAACCTCAAGCATCCCATCACACTCTGACCTTCCCTTCCTGCGGTCGCCATCAACCCAACTCCTCTTCAGCTCTTCCACTGATAATAAAGTAAGTATAATAGAGATAATTTGCTAAGGATTTATTATGTAAAGACTTTACATATATTAACTATCTCAGTTAATCTTCACAACATCATAAAGAAGTTAAAATTTCTATTATCCTTATGTTTTGCAGTTGAGGAAATTGAGATTCAAAGAAATTCTGTAACTTGCTTAAGGTTATACAGCAAATAAGTTGCAGAGGGCAGGATCTGTACCCAAGGATCTGTGATTCCAAGGTCTTCACTATTCAACTGTCTCCACTGGCCATGAACAAAGAATCAACCACCTTCTCTGAGAAGATGGTGCTTGGATCTATATCTTCTGACTTCAGATATTTCTTATCTATTGTCTTGCTGCCACCGACTTAATTCGGTTGGTCATTGACTTTCACCTGAATCATGACATCCTTGCTTCTATCAGTCCATCCTCCATATTCCACCAGAATCATCTTTCTAAACAGAAGCCCCAATCCTGTTACTCCCCTTTCCATATTTTTTCATGAATCTCAAGTATCAGGGAAAATGAGCAAAATGACCATGTATCTTGGCATTTCTGATCTGTTCCTCCCTGTGTAATCTTTAGCATATTATTTAAATACTATAAAACCCAGTTTTCTAAAATCTAAAGTGGAAATTATAATCCATACATAATTGCAGGGAGTAAATAACATATCATATGAAAATTGCTTAATACAGTGCCTGTCCCACAGAAATGACAGTAAATTTATTGAGTTTCTTCATATAAGGCTAGTTGCCCAAGAAATCTCTGAGACTGAGGAGAAAAGAGGCATAGGAGAAGGGCCAGAGGGCTGGGACTGGGAGGTCTGCTCCAGGTGGAAAGAACTCACTCTCTAGAAGTTCATAATGTCTCCCAGGGACTAAGCCTTTGTTTTGGCTTGTCCTTTCCAAAACAATGGGATACATGCAGCTCAGTGGATGGAGATCTTTGGTGGTGGGGAAAGAAAAGAAGAAAGTCTCTTTAGTAAAGGGATCCAGGCACTGTCAGTGACTGGGGGGTCTCTCTTGGGATGTGGGGACATCTCAAGACAGAAAGCACATCTCGGCATCTGAACATACGCAGCCATGCCATGGACTCAGGCTTCATGGCCTAAGAGAGCTCCATTGTCACGACTTTGAAGTATCTCACAATTAGCTTTCTTTGCATAACACCCCTGCCTGGAGAGTAAGTAATCTGATGGTTAAACAGCTAATAAGTAGGGGAGCATGAATAAATAAGAAACTCTGAATCTAAAGCCTGCAAATGTATCAATCGAGCCATGTTGGGTCAATATTTTTAAAAATATTACAAAATTCATATATTTGCCCACTACAAAGCTGCACAAGCAAGAACTATATCACATCCTTGGGAATTTCCGATTCTTTCACGCTTATCAAAAACTCTGATAGTTAGTTCTATACACTTTGGTTAACAAAAATGAAGAACATGATTGCTATTTTATAATAAATACAGCTTGTTTTTTTATACAATATCTTACAAAACATAGTGGGGGATGGCTATCATAACAAAAAGGCGGATCAGTTTAGCAGGGTTCCACATTTTGAGTCCCTCCCGAATTTCCGAATTTCATCTCTGATACTAGGAATTTGAAGACCAATACGACATAGTCAAGGTCCTCCAGCAAGGTGTAGTCTTGTTGAGGAGACAAGAGGATAAACAAATAGTACTTGTATGATATAGTAAGTGCAAAGATAGTTGCATGCTCAAAATACTGTGAGAAGTTAGAGAACGGACACCTGGCCAGGCTTGTGTGGAAGAGGAGTGGAAAAGGGGCTTTCTAAAGGAAGTGATGTCTGAACCAAGTTGTGAAGGACAAGTGGAACTTCCCCTCCCAAAGGCAGGCTATATAGGCAGGAGAAATAGCATGAACAAAGACAGGAGAAAGAAACATGCAGGAAAGTAAAATACCATTGATGCAAAGTTTGGCAACAGCTGTCCAACAAATTTTTTGAATTAATATTTATGGCAGGTCTCCATTCACTGGTTGATGCATTCAACAATTACTTATTGAGGACCTACTGTATGTTAAGCCTAGCAGTAGGCATCCAAGGTACAGAGCTCAAATGTCATCTCTCAAAAAATTCACATTTCAGGAGACGAAATGGTTGCAATACTGTGCAATGAGCTCTCAGAGACCTCACCCATAATACATTCTGAACCAAGGGTTTTATTTGATAGAAATGCTTTGAAAACAATTGTTTATCTTGCCACCGGACATGTGTCCATTCCATTTAATTAGTCTTCAGCCAATTTTGTTGTGCTATCACCTACCCCAATCATCACTTTAATTGAGATTTTAAAATCTATTAAGAAAAATGTACATTGTATTCACCCTTCTAAAAACTTATGTGTAACTGCCCTATTATATAAATCCCCATCACAATTTTGCATGTTTATGTCTGACTCTTCCTGATTAGGCTAACACACCAAAAACGTTGTTGTTTTTAGAATTTGGCTTTTTGGAACTCTTTTTTTCTTTTTCATTTCTTTTCTTGTGCTATTCTAATGCTTATTTTACTAATCATTCACTTCTTAAGTTGAATACTTTGTTTCCCTTTTTTATCATTGAATACTAATGCTATGGATGCATTGCCTAGTATAGTTTTGACCATTTTCCGTGAGATTTGATATGCACTTAGTCCATTATTTTCTAAATAGTTGATAGTTAGTTTTAATTATTCATATGATTAATTGAAAAAAAAGATTTTCTATTTTGCTGCAATTTCCAAGTGTTTTTCATATAAACCTGTTCTTTCAACTTCTAGAATTTATTACACTCTCATAAGAGAACATGAGCTGTTTAATTTCTACTCATTAGAATTTATTGAGGATTTCTTCATGGCCAAGAATATGTTAAATTATTGTAAATATTCCTTGGACATTGTAGAGAAATATTTTTCTCTGTTACAGAATTCAATGTTAAATATTTATATATTCAGCCTCATAAATTTTAATACAAAATTCCATGAAAATATAGATTTTTATCTTCATGATCTATGAAAAAAGTGTTTTTATCTCCCACATAATTGTATTTAAAATTTCTTTTATATATATAAATATTTATATTAAATAAATAAAGTTTATTTTTTAAAGCATTTGCTTTATATATTTAATAATAATGTACATTAAATACTATGTACATTAAATACTATGAATCAAAAATATTATAGCACACTTTCAGATAATAACTTTTATCAACATATACTATCCTTTGTCCTATTTACTGAGTTGTGCTTTACATTGTAATTTGGGTGTTATTAATTCTTTACCTCTACTTTTTATTTGTTTGCATATGCCTGGAATATGTTTTTTAATACTTTTAATTTTAATCTTTCTCAGTAAACTTTTAGTTGTAACTCTTACAAACTGCGCAAAGTTGGATTATTCCTTAACTCAATTTAATTTGTCATGTAATAAAATAATTTAAACCATTTGCATTTTTTGTGATAACCAATAAATCTACTCTCATTTTCTTTGAATGTTTCCTTTCTATTTTTGTTGGGGAGGCTGAAAAATGAGATAATAAATGAAATTTCAGATTTCATTTATTACCAGATTTCCATCTTACACAGTGACAAATCTGCTATGGTTAAAATGTCTTTCCTTCATTCTTTGGATTAAACAAAGTTTTTAATCTCCTCTCTTTACATGGCTCTTGGGCTTTCTTTATCAATTGGATGGGATCACATTAATAAGTAAAGGTTATTTAATAGATTATCATGCTCTTAACTTTCCTCTGAAGACTTATAGAAACATAAAAATTTGGAATTTAACTGATCCATTAATTCTGGGCTTGAGAAACGGTCAAAGCCATGTAACTGCTATCAAGGTGTCTCATAAAATTAGAACACTTCAGTTTATATGGTTGTGGCCACTCTCATTAGATGTCAGAAACTTGTGAGAAGATGATGGATAGAGACCTTCTAGAACAAACATCCCCAGTTTCAGGGAGAAAGTTGCCACCTCTGCTGGTATCACCTGATAAAGCTGCCTCTAACACCATAATACATTGATGTGAAATATTGGTGTGGGGAGGAAGTTGATATCAGGAGCTGATCGTAAAAAGTTGCACTAAAGAAAGAGTTTCTTGTGACCTAAATAAGTCCATATCAAAAATGTACACATTTGAGATAATCTAGCTAAGTTTATATTGTTTTCTTCTTTTTTTAATCCAGATTTGATTGATTTAATCTGAGATTTTTAGATTATTAACATAAAAATAAGTTTTACACTATCTATATATTTTTAAATGTACATAATATTATAACCATAGTAACATGAGTCATTAATATTAAATTCTGTGTTTTACCATTTTATTTGTATTCTTCTAATTATTTATTATCATGATTTCCATTAGTGAGTTTTCTTTATGTTGAATCTTCTCTACCAGGTTACTTTGTAAGAATTTTTTTCTTTTAAGTGAGTGTTGACTTTCTCATCAACTGTATTTCTGAAAATGTCTTTCTTTTGCTCTTGAACAGGCATATCCATCTTAGCTAAATAATTTTTCCATCTCAGTATTTTCTCCCTCAAACCTCTATAACCATGTCTAAAGCATTTAGAGTCCCTTAAAAGGTCTGAGATCATTCTCGTGTTTGTTCCTTTCTAAATAAACTATTTATTTTTGTGCATGGATGCTTGTAGAAAAATCTATTTTAACTCTGAAATTCAAAATAATTTCACCAGGCAATGTCTCACCATTACTATTTTCTCATTTCTTTTTTTTATTTTTTGACAATACCAGCTTGGTGGTCATTTCTAAGATCCAGCTAATGAAGTCCAGCCAACAAAGTCATTTCTTCAGACCTAAAAA
>NW_007751417.1:7968-9341 GCF_000696425.1 Galeopterus variegatus | reverse complement strand
AGTCTTTTAAGGGTCTTCAATTCTGTTCATCATTTCAAAAACTAACTCTTAGTTTTACTGACTTTTTAAATTTGTTTTTCAATTTATTCTTTTATTTCTTTATGATTTGATCTTTCTGCTAACTTTAGGCTTAGTTTATTTTTTTTAGCTTTTTCAGAAAAAAATTAGATTGTTCATTTGAAATGTTTTTTCTTTTATAATATAGGCATATATCACTATGACTTTCCCTCTTACTAGTGCTTTTGCTGCATCTGTAGGTTTTAGTATTTTTTTGGTATGTTTGTTTTTATCTTTTTGTTTTCATTTGGCTCAGGGTATTTTTTAATTTCATTTTTTTCTTATGTCAAATGATTGTTCAATAGTGCATTAATTTCCACGTATTTGTGAATTTTCTAATTTTCCTTATACTATTGATTCTAGTTTCATTCCATTGTGTTTAGAAAAGATAATTGGTATGATGTTAATTTTCTTTAATTTGTTAGACTTGTTTTGTGGCCTAACATGTGTTATATCTGGAGAAAGATCATGTGCACTTGAGAAGAATGTATTCTGCTGTTGTTTGGTGTTATGTTCTGGGTGTGTATGCTAGGATCATTTGGTCGATAGTATTACTTAAGTCCTCTGTTTCCTTTTAATCTTTTATATTTATATAAAATATAAAATAATATATGTTTATACATTTTAATATTTATATATGTGTCTGTGTTATTTGTGGTTCTTGAAGCTTACTTAAAATATCTTTAGTTATAACAATCTACTTTAAGCTGATAATGATGTAGTTTCCATCATTTACAAAACTGTACATTTTAACTTCTCCCACCTATACTTTACTTTTTGTTGACACAATTTATGTTACTGATGTTGTGTAACTTTTGATATATGTGTTCGTTATAGATATTTTAACACCTTTGTCTTTTAACTATTTCAGTCTAAAAGTGATTTACCCATCACCACTGCAGTAAAACAGTACTTTTAAATTTGTATGTATATTTACCTTTCCAATGAGTTTCATATTTCCTTATTCTATAGTATTTCTGTTTAGTGTCTTTTTATGTGAATTTGAAAAGTACCCTTTAGGATTTCTAGTAAGGCAGATCTAGTGGTGATAAATTCCCTCACCTTTTGTTTATCTGGCTAAGTCTTCAGCTCTCCTTCATTTTTAAAAAATAGTTTTGCTTTATGTAGTATTCTTGGTTGGCAGGTCTTCTACTTCTTCTTCTTTCAGCACTTTGAATATACCACCCCAATCCCTTCTTGCTGGCAGTGTTTCCCCTAAAAAACAAAATCCAATACCTATGCAGTTGCCATTGTATGTGACAAGTTGCTATTCTGTTGCTGCTTTCAAAATTCTCTCTTTTTTAAAATTTTTGACA
>NW_007751417.1:2672-2902 GCF_000696425.1 Galeopterus variegatus | reverse complement strand
ACTTTCTCAAGATCCCTAGAATTTAAAGAGAAGAAAAATGGAAATTCACTGAAAGAATATTAGGGGAGGACTGGGAAATACTAACAATGCAAAAGTGAATAGGGAAGAGAGTTTGAACTACGCATAGTAAGTTATCTCTAAGGTGAGTTATTAAAGAGAAATCAAAATGAGAAAATGTCAGTTAAGATACTTTTGGATAAACTAGAAAAAATGAGTTTATTGTTCACAAA
>NW_007751417.1:0-598 GCF_000696425.1 Galeopterus variegatus | reverse complement strand
CCATATATGTTTCTTTGAAATTTCCATTTTACTATTAAGAGGTTAATACACATCTTTACTTATTATTAAATTATGCTATATATTTTATTTTTTAATAATATTGGTTAACATATCTATTAAAGTATTAAATATATGCATATATAAGGAAAAAGGAGTATGTGAATGGACCCTAATACCATTTTCTAAAGCTCAGTGTTGTTGTAGAATGCCCCACTATCATTTTGATGTATATGCTTTTATTGTTTTCCTACGCACATTTATGCTTAACCTTAAAGGTATATATTTCATAAAACTATGTCATACTTTGCATATTTATATATATTTAAATCGATAAATAAACTGCTTGAATGTGCCAAATTTTTTAACAATGACTTTTCTGATAAATAATTGCATCTAACAGTGGGGCATATTTCCAAAGGCTTTTTGATGTATATTAATTTCTTCCTTTTGAATGTTCGTACAACTTTACATTTGATCATCAGTGGTTAAATGAATAAATTTCTGTTCACACATTCTCATCAATACTGGATCTCACATTAAAAGGAAGTAAAACAAAATAAAAATGAATAAAACTTGAATTTAATATATGAAAAACTCC
>NW_007751416.1:8258-9341 GCF_000696425.1 Galeopterus variegatus | reverse complement strand
GTATTTTTAAGATGTCAGTTTGGCCCAAATTGATCTATAGGTTCAGTGCAACCCCAGTGAAAATCCTAGCAAACTATTTTGTAGATATTGACAAACTGTTTCTAAAATTCATATGGAAAGTCAAAAAACCTAGAATAGCCAACAAAGAGGGAGGACTCATACTACTACCCAATTTTAAGCCTTTCTGTAAAGCCATAGTAATCAAGAGAGTGTGGTCTTGGTAAAGAATAGATACATAGATCAATGGAACAGAATAGAAAGTTCATATATAGTCCAGAATAGAGAGTCCATAAATAGATCCACAAATAGTTGACGATCTTTGACAAAGGCACAAGGGAAATTCAATGGAGAAATTATATTCTTTTCAGCAAATAGTGCTGGAATAACTGAACATCCATATTAAAAAGCATGAATGTAGACCTTTCACAAAAATTAACTTGAAGTGGTCCATAGACCTAAACATAAAACTGAAAACTNTAGACCTTTCACAAAAATTAACTTGAAGTGGTCCATAGACCTAAACATAAAACTGAAAACTATAAGACTTATGGAATAAAATATAAGAGGAAACCTAGGTGACCTTGGGTTTGGCAATGAGTTTTTAGATACAACCACAAATGTGTGATCCATGAGAGAAAAAATAAGTTGAACTTTATTGAAATTAGACCTGCTCTGCAAAAGACACTTACCAGAATGAAAAGACAAGCCACGGATTGGGAGAAATACTTGCAAGACACATATCATATAAAAGTCTTATATCTGAAATATATAAAGGTCTCCTGAAACTCAAGCATAAGAAGACAACACAATTAAAAATGGGCAAAAGACTTGAACAGACATTTCACCAAAGAAGACACATGGGTAGCAAATATGCATATAAAAAGACACTCAACCATTTGTCATTAGGGAATTGCAAATTAAAACATTGAGATACCACTACATACTTATTAGAATGGTTGAAATCCAAAAAACTGATAAGACCAGTTCTGGTGAGGATATGGAGCAACAGGAACTCTCATTCGTTGTTGGTTGAAATGCAAAATGGGTACCACCTCTTTGAAAGACTGTTTGGCAGTTTCTTAT
>NW_007751416.1:5825-6689 GCF_000696425.1 Galeopterus variegatus | reverse complement strand
AATGAAATACTACCATTTGCAGCAACATGGATGGACTCAGAGAAAATTATATTGAGTGATTATAAGCCAGGCACAGAAAGAGAAATACCACATGTTCTCACTTATATGTGCGAACTAATAGAAATAAATAAATAAGTATACAAACAAGGTGGGGGGGAGACACAACAATCACAATAATTCCTTGAATTTGTTAAGATAAGTGAACAGATATGATGTTGATGGGGTGGTGGGGAAAGGGGAGAGGGAGCAGGGGAAAAGGAATTGGTAAAGGGACACGAAAATCAACTACAGTGCATATTGATAAATTAAAATGAAAAAATGAAAATCAATCAATATAATACAATATTAATAGAATTTTTTAAAGTCACGTGATCATCTCAATAGACACAGTAGAAGCATTTGACAATTCAATACCCTTTCATGATAAAAACTTTAAAAACACTTGCTATATAAGGGATTTTCCTCAACCTGTTTAACGTCATCTATGAAAAACCCACAACTTCACACTTTGTGGTGAAAGAAAGGATGTTTTCCCCCTACAATCAGGAAGAAGACAAGAATGTTCCCTCTTGCCATTTATATTCAAATTGTACTGGAGGTTCTAGCTAGAGCAGTTAGGCGAGAGAAAGAAAAGGCCTCCAGATTGGAAAGGAAAAAGTAAGATTATCTCTACACAGACGACATGATCTTGTATATTAAAAATCCTATAATGAAATGCTACTCAGCAATATAAAGAAACAAATTGCTAATACACACGGTAACATGGATGGATTTCAAAAATAGGCTGAGTGAAAAAAGCCAGACCCAAGAGTGTATAGTATATTATTCCACTTTATTTATTTGTTTATTTCTTTTTGGTAGCTG
>NW_007751416.1:4439-5106 GCF_000696425.1 Galeopterus variegatus | reverse complement strand
TATGATATTCTGGAAAAGACAAAACTATGAAAGCAGTAAAAAGATCGGTGGTTGCCAAGGACAAGGTGAGAGGGAGGGATGAATAGTCGGATCATAGAGGATTTTTAGGGCAGTGAAACTACTCTGTGAGATACTATAATGGTGGCTACATGTCCTTATATATTTGTCTAACCCCCAAGAATGGACTGCACCAAGAGTCAACCCTAATGTGAACTAAGGACTTTGGGTGATAGTGATGTGTCAGGGTAGGTTCACCAATTGTAACAAATGTACCACTCTGGTCCTGGGGGTCAATAGTGGGGAAGGTTGCGTGTGTATAGGAACAACGGGTGTATGGGAATTCTATGTAACTTTTGCTCAATTTTGCTGTGAATCTAAAACTGCTCTAAAAAATAAAATCTATTTTTAAAAATTTCAAGAAGGGGAAATCTATAATGACAGAAAGCAGATCAGTGTCTGCCTGGGAGTGTGTCAAGGATGGCTGCGATGATGCATAAAGGAACTTAGGGAGGCCCCGAGCGGTCGGCCCATCCGAGCGCGGGATTCGTAGCGCCTCTTAGTCCCCTTGTATTTATGGGCTGGTAAAATGGTCGTTCTGCCCGCCTCTGCGGGCCTCCCCAGTCTCCCTGACTCCTGCTTGGGCGGGAGCCGTTGTTGACTGGGGTTT
>NW_007751416.1:0-245 GCF_000696425.1 Galeopterus variegatus | reverse complement strand
ATGCAGTCTTGGGCAAGCTACATAACCTCTCTGAACCTCAATTTCCTTATTTGCAGAGTGCTTTAAAGAGAGAGAGAAAAAAATTGTGTACCGGCCTGGTTGAGAGCATAGGCTTTAAAACCAAACTGCCTGGATTCCTGGCTTTGCCACTTACTAATTATATGATTTTCAACAAGTTACAAGGGATCTTCAAAAAGTTCATGGAAATATTCACATTATCTTTAATTTTATTTTTTTACAAACTT
>NW_007751415.1:8157-9341 GCF_000696425.1 Galeopterus variegatus | reverse complement strand
TTGAGTAGAACACGATACATTGATTTAATAATTAAAATGGAAATAAAAAGGGTCAGGAATACCCAAAATACTAAAGGAGAATAATAAGGTGAAAGAACTAGCCCTACTAGATATTAAGTTTTATTATAAAGTTGTAATGATTAAAATTATGTGATATTGGTGCCGTGGTAGATAAATTGTCCAATGAAACAGGACAGAGAGCCTAGAAACAGATTGATAAATATGTATGACCTGAGAGGCTTTCAGATCAACTGGAGAAGAGGGGGGCTTTTCAATAACAACAGTTCTGTGACAATTGATTTTCCATACCAAAAAAAAAAAAAAAAAAAAAAAAAAAAAAAAGACATTAGATCCCTACTATACAAAGAGCACAAAAATCAATTCCAGGTGGATTAAGAACTTAAATGGGAAAGCACAACTTTAAAACTGTTAGAAGAAAATGTGGGAAAGCATATTTCAGATCTTAGGGTAGAGAAATATTTCTTTAAAAAGACAAAAATCAGGCCGGCCCAGTGGCGCACTGCTACAGTGCGCCGCTTGGGAGCGCCGCTTGGGAGCGCGGCGGCACTCCCGCCGAGGGTTCGGATCCCACATACAGACCGGTNTTGCGATCCGTTGCCGGACACGAAAAAAGACAAAAAGGAAAAAAAAAAAAAAAGACAAAAATCACTAACCAAGATAGAAGAATTGATAAATTTTACTACAGCAGAACTTAAAATTTCTCTTCATCATAAGTCACCATGAAGAAAGTAGAAAGGCTATATACTAGCAGAAGTTATTTGCAACATATATGGTTGAAATACATTCATACCTATAAACAGAAAAAAAAACCCAACTATAAACCAATGAGAAAAAATCCAAATAACTCAATTGTGAAAACTGGCAAAATAAATGAATAGACTTTCCATAAGATAGAAAATGTAAATGGTAAATAAACATTTAAAATTATTTTCATCATTATGTTTTATGATGATAAATATGCTAGTTACCCTGAATAGATCATCACACATTGTATATGTGTATTGAAATATAATCCTGTACCCCATAAATATGTACAAGCAATTTGTTTCAATAAAAAAATTTTAAAATAAAATAAAATTATTTTCAAACTCATTAGTAAATTTGGGAAATATAAATCAAAACCACACTAAGTACATGCATTAAATAGGCCAGAAGTCTGACAA
>NW_007751415.1:6038-7729 GCF_000696425.1 Galeopterus variegatus | reverse complement strand
ATTTACTGTGCATGCACCTTGTTAAAATGAAGATTCTCCTTTAGTGTATCTGAGCTGGTGCAACAGATTGTACATTTTGAACAAGTTTTTGGGTGATGCTACTGCTGCTGGACTGTGGATCACATTTTAAGTAGCAAGGTCCTAAGACTACATGTGGAAGATACCTTCTTTATGGAGCTCAGAAACAAGCTACACTAGAGAGTGGGTTACTTAGGTGTAAAGTACATATACATGGGATGAACTAACAAAAGAAGACAATCAGAAAATTCAGAATAGTGGTTACTAATCAGGGGAACAGGACTGGGAGGGAGGGGTGTATTATGTTAGGTGAAACATTACAGACCTTAAATTGTGGGGTGGATCATGGATTTTGTCATATTAACTAGCTCTATAATCTTGACCTCATCCTTTTGACACTGATTCATAATCTGTAAAAATACAGGATTAGGTTAATAGGCTTTTATAATCCTCACATGCACCAGAATCACCTAGGGAGATTTTAAAAACACCAAAACCTACTTCCAATCTCCAGGTACTACCTGATTTAATTGGTCTGGGTTGAAACCTGATCTATTTGGTCTGGGATTGGTTTCTACTAAAAGATTCCCATGCAGTGCTAATGCCTAACTAGATTTGAGAACCACTGCAACAGAGCAGCTCTAATGTCTTTCTTACTGCCAATAGTTTATGATTTGAATATGAAATTTTTTTCTTATTAACTGGACTTCATGGGAAGGGTGTCCTGGTTCAGCTTAAATATCATGTTCTCCAGTAATTCCAATAGGGGTTTTCAAACTATAATCTTTGTGACCATAGGGGCTGTGTTGTGTGGCTCACTATTGTTTCCCCAGTATGTGGTACAGTGCCCAGCAGAGAAGTAACTTAATGCACATGTAAAGGTACCCAGGAATATTGGATATCTGAGCTCTGGTTCACTGAGTAATAACCAGAAGTCTCCTCTAGGCCAATTTCATCTTTCCTCTGGGCTTTCACAGCAACTTACACCTATTTCATTAAACCACTGCTCCTTCTCAGTACAGTCATTTGTTTGCAGGTCTGTCTCCCATTACACTGTGAGCTCCTCAAATCCAGGTCAGATTGTCTTATTCTTAGATGCTCCCCAGAGCTCATCCCAGTGCTTCAATAACTGTTTAATGAAGCAGTAGGTAAATTATTTTTGAAAAAGCTTCTGCAATGTCTTAATGATCCTTTGCTGCTTCAGTCCTGGTCATAATTTAATCCTTCAGCAGTCAGAACTTCAGGATCATCAGTCTGCAGAAAGATCCTCACTATTTAAGCTCTGCAGATATGCATATGGTAAGAGATGGGCATAAATTTATCTTAAGCCCAAGATGCACAATAGAAGTTTTTCCTTTAAAATGGGCTTTAATTTTTAGAGGTATTATTATTATTATTATTATTATTATTATTATTATTTTTAATTTTATCATTATACGATACAAACATTTTTTGTGGCCCTTTACCAGTTTTCTCCTAAAACCACCCCCCTTTGCACCTCTGGTGTCCTCAGTTCCATTCTCTGCTTTTGAGAGTTCAAGGAATTATTGTGATTGTTGTATCTTTCTCTTTCTTTCTTTTCTTTTCTTTTTTTTTTTTATCAGCTCTCACGAGTGAGGATATGTGGTATTTCTTGTTCTGTATCTAGCTTATTACACTTACCATAATTTTCT
>NW_007751415.1:0-5064 GCF_000696425.1 Galeopterus variegatus | reverse complement strand
TATCCAGTCATCCATCGACAGACATTTAGGTTGGTTCCAACTCTTGGCTGTTGTAAATAGACCTGTGATAAACATGGGATAGCAGTTATCCCTTTGACATGACAATTTCCATTCATTTGGGTATATACCCAGCAATGACATTGCAGGATCATATGGCAATTCTATCTGTAGTTTGAGGAAACTCCATGCTGTTCTCCATAACAGCTGTACTGATTTATAGTCTCACCAACAGTGTGGGAGAGTTCTACTTTCTCCACATCCTCCCGAGCATTTGTTATTCTCTGTCTTTTTGACAATTGCCTGTCTAACTGGGGTGAGATGATATCTCAGTGTGGTTTTGATTGCATTTCCCTGATGCCGAGTGATGTTGAGCCTTTTTTCATGTGTCTGTTGGCCATTTGTGTATCTTCTTCTGAGAAATGCCTATTCAGCTCCTTTGCCCATTTTTTAATTGGGTTACTTGTTTTTTTACTGTTATGTAGTTTGAGTTCCTTTTGTATTCTGGATACTAACCCCTTGTCAGATGCATAGTTTGCAAATATTTTCTCCCACACTGTAGGTTGTCTTTTCCCTCTGTTAACTGTTTCTTTCGCTGTGCAGAAGCTTTCTATTTTGATATAATCTCATTTATTTATTTTTCCTTTAGTTGCCTGTGCTTTGGGGGTCTTGTTCCTAAAGTCTTTGCCCAGTTCTACTTCCTGAAGTGTTTCCCCTATGTTTTCTGTTAGGAGTTTTATAGTTTCAGGTCTTACATACCAGTCTTTAATCCCTTTTGAGTTGATTTGGTATACAGTGATAGGTGCAGGTCTAGTTTCATTCTTCTACACATGAATGTCCAGTTGTCCCAATACCATTTACTGAAGAGACCACCCTTTCCCCAGTGTATGCTTCTGTTGCCCTTATCAAATATCAGCTGGCTGTAAGTATATGGGTTGATTTCTGGGTTCTTTATTCTGTTCCATTGGTCTGAGTGTTTTTATACCAGTACCAGGCTGTTTTGGTTACTATAGCTTTGGAGTATAATTCGAAGTTCAGATAGTGTAATGCCTCTGGGTTTATTTATTTATTTTTTTGCTCAGGATTGCTTTGGCTTTTCAGCGATTTTGTTGCTCCATATGAATGTTAGGATTGTTTTTTCTATTTCTGTGAGAATGTCATTGGTATTTTGATGGGGATTGCATTGAATCTGTAGATCACTTTGTATAGTTGAACATTTTCACAATGTTAATTCTTCCAATCAAAGAGCATGTAATGTCTTTCCCCTTTTTTGTGTCCTCTTCAATTTCTTTGTAGTCCTCAGTGTAAAGACTTAAACCTCCTTGGTTAAATCAATTCCTAAGTATTTTATTTTGTTGGTGACTATTGTAAATGGGCTTGCTTTCTTGATTTCTTTTTCTGCTAGTTCGTTATTAGAGTATAAAAAAGCTACTGGCTTTTGTGTGTTGATTTTGTATCCTGCAACTTTACTGAAATCATTCATCAGCTCTAAGAGTTTTTGCAGAATCTTCAGGTTTTTCTATATATAGATTATATCATCTGCAAACAGGGACAATTTGACTTCATCTTTTTCAATATGGAGGCACTTTAGCTTTTTCTCTCGCCTGGTTGCTCTGGTTAGTACTTCCAATACTATGTTAAATAGTGGTGTTGACATCCTCGCCCATACCGGGGACCGGCAACGGGATCGCAACCCTCGGTGTTGCGCCCGCACTGCGCTCAGCCAGTGAGCGGGAACCGGTCTCCACATGGGATCCGAACCCTTGGCGGGAGTGCCGCCGCGCTCCCAAGTGGCGCACTCTCCAGTGCACCACCGGGCCGGCCCCTCTGATCAGGTTTTCTATTTCTTGGTTCAGTTTTGGTAGTCCTTATGTGTTGAAAAACTTATCCATTTCCTCCACATTTTCAAGTTTGTTGGTATATAATTGTTTATAATAGTCTCTAATGATTCGTTGTATTTCTGTGGTATCAGTTGTAATATTTCCTATTTCATTTCTGATTTCTGTTATTGGATCTTCTCTCTTCTTTTTTTTTTTTTTTTTTTTTTAGTTAGCCCAGTTAATGGCTTTCTAAAAAACCAACTTTTTGTTTCATTGATCTTTTGTATCATTTTTTCAGTTTCTATTTTATTTAATTCCTCTCTAATCTTAACTATTTCTTTCTGTCTACTAATTTTGGGATTGGATTGTTTTTGTTTTTCTAGTTCTTTGAGGTAGAGCTTTAGCTTGTTTATTTGAAATCTTTCTGTTCTTTCGAGTTAAGCATTTATTGCAATAAACTTCCCTCCTTGTCCTGCTTTTGAAGTATCCCACAGGTTTTGGTATGATGTGCCTTTATTTTTGTTAATTTCAAGACATTTTTAATTTCTTGTTTAGTTTCTTCTTGGCTCTGGATGCCATTAAGGATTATGTTGTTTAACTTCCATGTATTTTTATAGTATCCTGAGTTTTGCTTATTACTGATTTCTAGTTTCAATTCCTTATGAACTGAAAAGATACTTAAATAATTTCAACTATTTTCAATTTGTTGAGACTTTATTTGTGACCTAACATATGGTCTATCCTGGAGAATGTTCCATGTGCTGATGAGAAGAATGAATAATCTGTAGTTATTGGAAGAAATGTTCTTTAGATATCTGCCAAGTCCAGTTGGTCTATAGGGTAGTTAAATCCTGTGTTTTTCCATTTTATTGTTGCCTACATGGACTGTCCAGTGCTGATAGAGGGGTGTCCAGGTCCCCTACTATTATTGCATTGGGGTCAATCTCTTTCTTTAAGCCTAATAGTGTTTGCTTTATATATCTGTATGCTCCAGTGTTGGGTGCATATATATTTATGATTGTTATGTCTTCTTATTGGAGATCCCTTTATCATTATATAGTGGACATCTTTGTCTTTCTTTATGGTTTTTGGTTTAAAGTTTATTTTATTCAGTATAAGAATAGCTATTCCTGCTCATTTTGGGTTTTCATTTGTGTGATATATATTTTTTCCATCCTTTCATTATTAGTTATTTGTCTTTGTGTGTCTTTACAGGTAAGGCGGGTCTCTTGAAGACAGCAATGGTTGGGTCTAGCTTTTTAATCCAGCTCATCAGTCTGTTTCTTTTAAGTGGGGAGTTTAATCCATTTACATTTAGGGCTGTTATTGAAAGGTGTTGTCTTGCTCCTGGCATTTTATTAATTTTTGTTTGGACGTTTTAAATATCTTTTGTTCCTTTCTTCTGCTTTTATTGTTTGTCTTTGATATTTGTTGTGTTTTTGAGGTGGTAAGAATTAATTTCTTTCTCTTTCTCATTTGTACTTTGTTCTACCAGTGGGTTTCTTTTTTCTTGTGTATTCATGGTAGTTACTATCATTTTTCAGATTCCAGATGCAGTGCTCCCTTGAGGATTTCTTGTGGGACTGGTTGTGTGGTAGTGAACTCCTGTGGGTTTTGTCTGTCTGGAAAACAGACTATTTCTCCCTCATTTCTGAAAGGTAGCCTTGCTAGGTATAGCATTCTTGGCTGGCAGTTTTTTTCTTTTAATATTTAGAATATCATCCCATTTTCTTCTGACCCATGGAGCTTCTCTTGAGAAGTCTGCTGTTAGTCTGGCAAGGGCTCCCTTATATGTGAGTTGACACTTTTCTCTTGCTGCTTTTATGATTCTCTTTTGGGATCTTTGGGATCTTTTCTGGGATCTTTGTGCTTCCTGGATCTCAAGGTCATATCTTTCCCTGTATCTGAGAAGTTTTCTGATATTATTTGTTTGAATAGTTTTTCAATGCATTTTCCGGAACACTCACGATTAGAATGTTTGTGCACTTAAGGTTGTCTGCTTGCTCTTTCAGATCTTCATTTTTAAAAATTCCTTTTTCCTGGGCTGACCCCATGGCTCACTTGGGAGAGTGCGGTGCTGGGAGAGCAATGGGGGTCCCGCCACGGGTTTGGGTCCTATATAGGAATGGCCAGTGCGCTCAATGGCTGAGTGCGGTGCGGGCAAGACCAAGCCAAGGGTTGCGGTCCCCTTACCGGTCACATAAAAAAAAAAAATTCCTTTTTCCGGGTTGTTGTTGTTTTTTAGGTCCACCTGGATTATTATGAAAAAAAATCTATCTTTAAGATCAGGGATTCTTTCTTCTGCTTCTTCTAGCTTGCTGCTTATGCTCTTGGTTGTGTTTTTTTACTTCATTGAATGAATCTTTTAGTTTCATGTGTTTGCTCTATTCTTTTTTTTAAGGTATTAATCTCTTTGTAAATCTTCTCCTTCATAACCTGAATATTTTTCTCATTTCGTTATGTTGTCTAATGGAGTTTTCTTGTATCTGATTGAATTTCCTTAAGATTATTGCTTGGAATTCCTTTGCAGTCATTTTAAGGGTTTCCTGCTCTTTTAGGTCTGGTATTTGAAAATTACTATATTCTTTTGGTGATGTCATATTTTCTTGGATTTTTATATTTCTGGTACCTCTACGCTGATGTCTTGTCATCTGGTAGACCAGTCACTTCTTCCATTACCTTGGAGTGTGCTTTGACGAGAGACTTCCTCTTCTTTTTCTGGTCCCCACTGGTGACTGTCCTTATGTCAATGCAGTCAAGTGTCTGGTGGGCCACCAGCACAGTGGCTGTGGCTACTACTGTGGTTCTGTGCCACTTTTGCAGCAGTGTGGCTGTGGTGGTGGCCCACCTGCGCAGAAGTGCCTGCTTGTGCCTGCTGGCAGGTGGGGAAGGCTGCCCACAGCTCCTGCCTGGGACCCCATGTGTGCTCTTGCCTGCTGCTGGGTGGTGGGGGCTGCCCTTGGCTCTTGCCTGGGACCCTGTGCATGTTCCTGCCTGCTGCCAGGTGAGCAGTTTTAGTTTCACAATCAATTAAGCCAAAAGTAGAGAGATTTCTTATACACTCCCTGTCTCCCCCCCACACCTTCCTTCACTATTGACATACCCCACCAGAGTGATACATTTGTTACAATCAATCAATATACCCATGTGACATTACGATTCAAAGTCCATAGTTTACATTAGGGCTCACTCTCGGTGTTGTACATTCTATGGCTTTTGACAAATGTATAATGACATATAACAACCA
>NW_007751414.1:0-9342 GCF_000696425.1 Galeopterus variegatus | reverse complement strand
TTTCACTAGCAAAGTATATACACACACACCACACATTAGTATGTGTATGTAGATTTTCCATATTTCTTGAGTCGGTTTTGTTAAGTTGTGATTTTGAAGGAGTCTGTTCACTTTATCTAAATTGTGAAATATCATGATGTGAAACATACTTTTTTATTCTAATTTTTGTTGCTTGCATATTGTCTCTTTATTCTTTTCAAAAAACAAATTTTGGCTTTGTTTATTACTTTATTGAGGTTTTTAAAAAATTTTATCAATCCTTATTCTTGTTTATTTTATTTTCTAATTTCTTTCACTGTAATTTGCTATTCTTTTTTCTGGCTCCTGATATATATGGTTAGATAATTTATCTTTTGTTTTTCTTCTTTTTATTTAAAGCTATACATTTTTTCCTCTCAATACTGTTTTAGCTAGAAGAGTACTTGAAAAAGTTCATGGAAAGATTTGTATTATCTTTTAATTGTATTTTCACAGGTTTCTTGAAGCACCCTCAGACATTCCACATATTTTGACATATTTTACTTTCCATGTTATACAACTCAAACGTTATTTAATTTTTAAAAATTTATTTTTGACCCAGGGTTTAGAAGCATATTGCTTATATTCTAAGCAGAGGAGATTTTCTAGTCATTTTGTTTTGTTTTATTTTGTTACTGATTTTTTAACCTGTTCCCAGATGGTCAAAGAACTTGTGAATGACTTTACGATCACCATATGGTCATCTTGGGTGAATATTCCATGTGCTTTGAGGAGACTGTGTATTTTGTTTTATTGTCTCCTGTTGTGATTGTGGATTTATCTATTTCTCCTTTTATTTTAGTCTATTTGAATGATACAAGGGTACTTCAAACAGCTCATGGAAAGATTTGTATTATCTTTTATTTTATTTTTTTGAAACATAGTTGATTGTATATATCTGTGGGGTACAGTGTTTAATATGTGTGCAATATGTGATGCTCAAATCAGGATAATCAGTATATTCAACATTATACAATGTCATCATTTTTTGTGGCCCTTTACCAATTTCTAGCTAGCCCTATTCCCCCTCCTCCCTTCCCACCTCGTGTTATCTTTTAAGTCTATTTTTCACAAACTTTTTGAAGTACCCTTGTATGTTTTGAAGCTACGTTACTAGTGATGTACAGATTTAAAACTTTCCTATTTTTCTGGCAGACTGATCTTTTTTCATTCTGAAATGTCTTTTCTTATGTGTAGTAATGCTTCTTGCTTAAGATCTATTTTCTCTAATAATATAGCTGGCATATTTGATTTATTATGGGTAATATTTTCATGGTCTATCATGTTCCATTTTTTATTTTAAAATATTTTTTCATATTGAAAGTATATTTTACTTAAGTAGCACATAGTAGTTATTGCTGAATTTTAAAATCTACTCTGACAATTCTAGACTTTTGCTTGGGGATATTTTATCTATTTACATTCAATGTAATAACTGATTTATTTGGACTTACGGTTATCATTTTCTTTTATGTTTTCCACTTGATGTTTTATATTCTGTTTTTCTCTCTTTTCTGGCCTTAATTTATTTTTAAAAAATATTATTTTATTTTTGCTCTCATAACTGTCAAATCCACATGTTTTAAACACTGCAAATTATTACTATTTGGTTTATACCTCAATATTCAGTCAATATTCTCTGTAATACACACATTTTTCTGTCCAGTTCTTTACTTTTTCTTGCAGTTCCCTGTTTCTCTTTTGTATTATATTTTCTGTTGTATTTCTAGATTGCCATTTTTTTGATTAATCATTTTAAAAAGAGTTCTTTTTTCTCTTCGATTAACTTATTATTCACACAGTCTTTTACTATTCTCTTAGTGAATATCCCAAGGATTAAAACATACGTTCTGACTCAGTATAGTCTAATGTAATTCGTTTTGCCTCCTCCCCACTAGTACTATTTAATTATATTTATCCAGATATTTTCTTTTTCATTTGTTCTTATCTCTATCTGTTTTGCTCTAGGATCATTTTCCACGTTAAGAACTTCTTTTAGTGTTTTTTTTTCCTTTTTTTCCAGTATAAGTTTACTGGTGACCAATTGACCAATGCATTCTCCCAGTCTATGTTCTTCTGAAAATATCTAGTCCGCACTCACTGGCTAAGGTAATTTTCACTAAGTATAGAATTCTAAGTTGGTAGTTATTTTTCTTTCAGCACTTTAAAGGTAATTTTCTACTTTCTCTTTGATTCCAGCATTTCTGATGCTGTCAGTCTTACTGTTCCTCATTTGAAGATAAAGTCTTTTTTTCTGTGGCTGTTTTTATGCTTTCAGTAGTCTTACTGTAACTGCATATGGTTTTCGTTTCTGAAGCTTGAGATTCACAGTTACTTGATTCTTTGGATTTAGATATGCTATCATTTTTGAGAGTTCTTAGCCTTTATCTAATCTTATATTGCTTCTGGTATATTCTCTCTGGAATGCTGATTACACACATGTTACAGCTTTTAAGCATGACCCACATGGCAATTTTTTTCCTTCTCTTTGTTTTTAGTCATTGTGCATCATTTTGTTTCCTACCTATTTTAAGTTTATTTACATATAGTTTGATAAGATTCCAATTGTCTCTCAAATTACCTATATTTTCCTCTGTTCTTCTGTAATTTAAAAATTTTCCTTGAACATATTATCATGATTTTTAAAATAACTTTATTGAGGCGTATTTTACACATCACATGAAACACCCATTTCAAGTGTATACTTCAATGATTTTAGCAACTCCACTGAGAGATAATTGAAGTACAGTAAATTGACAATATTGAAAATGTACATTTCAATGAGTTTTGGGAGATATACATGTACATGCATGTATTCATACATATAGAAACATACATACATGCATACATATACACACATATATATGCATACACACACGTAAACACATAAATCTGAGAAATTTTTATTACAGTCAAGGTAATGAAAATTTGTATCACCCTAAAATTTGCCTGTGTTGTGTTGTAATCCATCCCTTCCTTTGATACCATCCCCAGGCAATCACTGATCTATTTTCTGTTATTTGGTATTTTTTAGAATTTTATATAGAATCATAAGCTATGTGCTCTTTTCACTCTTTCTCCTAGAATAAGGATTTTGAGACTCATCTACAGTGTTGTGTTTTTAAAGAGGTCCTTTCCTTTTATTGTTGAGTAATATCGTTATATAGGAAAACCACAATTTATCTTCTCATCTGTTGATGGACATTTGAGCTGTGTCTAGATTTTGGCTATTTTCCATAAAGCTGAGACAAGCATTTGTGTAAAAAAAAGTCTTTGTGGGAACATATATTTTTGTTTCCTTTGGGTAAATATCAAAGAAGAGAATGGTTGGGTCATATGGTAAGTTGTTTAATTTTTAAAGAGACTTGAAAGCCATTTTCCAAACTGGTTATTTCATTTTCAGTTCCCCTCAGCAATGCATTAGGATTTCATTTGTTCCAAACCCTTGTCTACACTTGGTATGGGATGGTTTAAAAATTTTTAGCCATCATAACTGGTGTATAGTGGTATCTCATTGTGGTTTTAAATTTTTAAAAATAATTTTAGATTTTCAGAAGGTTTCAAAGACAGCACAGAGATGTCTTACATAGATTTTCTCCAGCTTTTCCTCATGTTAACATCTTACAAAATAATTGTACATATGTCAAATCTAAGAAGTTAATCCTGGAACAATATTATTAACTAAGCAATGGATTTTTTAAATTTTATTTTATTTGCTTTCCCACTAATGTTCTTTTTCTGTTTCAATATCTTTTCCAGGAAGCCACATAGCATTTAGTCATTGTGGCTCGCCTTTATCTCCTCCAACTATGACAATTTCCAAGTATTTCCTTTTTTTTTGTTTTTTTATGATCTTGACACTTTTGAAGAGTATTGATCAGGTATTTTGTAGAATGTTCCTCCATCTGAGTTTATCAGAAGTTTTCTCATGATTAGACAGGGATTATGAGCCGTGGGGAAGAACACCAGCGAGTTGGAGTGCCTTCTCGCTGCATCTCATCAGGAGTACGTGATATCCATGTGTACCTGGTGGTGTTAACCTTGATGGCTGGTTAAGGTGGTGTCTGTGAGGTTTCTCCAATGTAAAGCTACTTTTTTCTTTTTCATACTGTTAGAAGCAAGTCACTAAGTCCAGACTGTGCTCAAAGGGAGGAGAGTTAAGCTCTATTACTTGGCTTGAGGAGTTTCAAAAATTTGTGGATATATGTCAAAATCATCATAATAATTAATAAATATCTGGAGGATGATACTTTGAGAGTATGCAAATACCTTATTTCTCCTTAAAGTTCTTTTCACTGATATCAGAATCTATCAGTGAATCATGCAAGCAGCAATTATTACTGTTGTGCTTTTCCTAGTGATTTTCTGTTTCTTTTATTCCTCTTACTTTACTTAAAATTCTCCTATAAGGAAGATGTGTCCCTTCTCCCCCATTTATTTATTTGTTCAAACATGCATTGTGTTAGTAGAACTCACAGATATTGATGTTATTCTTTGGGTTATGCTCCACTACCATTGCTGTATTGTTCCAGCTTTTGTTATTGGGAGCTGTTGTAAGTTGCCTTCTGTCTCCTTTGCACATCCCGGCTCCCCACCCACCCTTCTCTTGAGGACTTCCTTACTTTCTGTTGCTATAAGATGCTCTGAGCTCATGTTATGTTTTCTTGCCTCTGACTTAGATTTAGCCATTTCTCTAAAGAGCTCTATCTCCTTTTATTGGGGAATGGTACTTAAAAACTAAAATCTGGGCGATTTAGGTCCCTAATGCTACAGAGACACCACTGCTTCTAGGACCTTTTGGTACACAGAGTGAGGAAATGTATGCATGTGTATTAACTCATGTACGCACATGTATCTATATTTCTGTACCTATCCCTATCTACCTATCTATCCATCCATGTGTGTAGATGCACACAGATAGACATGGGTAATTGAAAACATACAGATAAACACACACACACATTCATACTATCTTTTAATTCTATTTTTCCATGAACTTTTTTAAGTATCCTCTCATCCATCATGAAGGGTTCATTCTAGCCATCTCTCATGCTTGTTACTTCATTCTCTGACACTTAGAAACCTGGATCCTGTTATCTATAAATTATTTACTTATTTGTCCAATCTTTTTTTTTTTTTTGTCTTTTGTCTTTTTTCTGTGTCCGGCAACGGATCACAACCCTCAGTGTCGCCCCCGCACCGGACCGGGGACCGGCAACAGGATCGCAACCCTCGGTGTCGCTCCCGCGCCTCGCTCAGCCAGTGAGCGGGAACCGGTCCGTATGTGGGATCCGAACCCTCGGGCGGGAGTGCCACTGCGCTTCCCAAGTGGCGCACTATCCAGTGCGCCACTGGGCCGGCCCCATTATTTGTCCAATCTTTGGATGCATGTAATGTCAGAATTGCTGATCAGCAGCTGGCCGGTTAGCTCAGTTGGTTAGAGTGTGGTGCTGATAACACCAAGGTGCAGAGTTCCAGCCTTGTACTGGCCAGCCATAAAACAAAACAAAACAAACAAACAAAACAACAAAACAAAAAACCCCCACAAACCAATAAAACAAACAAAAAAAGAATTGCTAATAAGCATGCTTGTGAGAAACAAATTTACCAATTAAAAAGCAATGTTAAAATACAATTCTTTTGTTATTTAACTTTGCAAAATCTAAGCAAAACACTGTCTCCTAAAGCTACTCACTTTTGCACAGTGAACTTATGTGTTGTGTTTGCAATACAGTCAGATTCATTTTTCATATTCCACTTTCCATCCTGGGATCTGCTGACATTCTGGGTTTACATTTTTAAAAAATGATTATAAAATAAAGTTTGCTTTTTGTGGCGTACAGTTCTATGGACTTTGACAAATGCGCAGCATCATGTATCCACCAACATGGTAACAGACAGAACAGTTCCGTCACCATAAACGTTGTCTCATGCAGCCCATCCGTATTCATGCCCCCCACCCCAAAACCTCTTGCAGCACGCAACTAGTCAATTTTTCAACCCTATAGTTTTGACTTTGCCAGAATTTCATATAAAGGAGTTATATGATCTGTAGCCTTTAGGGTCTGTCCTCTTTCACTTAGCAAAATCTGTTTAAGATTCATCCATGCTGTTCTGTAATTTAATGTTTGTTCCTTTTATTGCCGAGTAGTATTTCACTGTATGGAGGTACCAGAGTTTGTTTATCCATTCAACTCTTGAAGGACATCTTGGTTATATCTAATTTTTGACAGTTCTGAATAAAGATACCAGCGTTTGTGTAAAGGTTTCTACATGAAGATAGTTTCAGTTCATTTGACAAATACTTTTATGTGGGATTGATGGGTCATGTGTTACGTATATATTTATTTCCATAGGAAACTGCCAGACTCTTTATCTGAGTGGCTGTACATTTTGCATTTATATCAGCTCTTGTTGCTCCACATCCTTTACAGCATTTGGTACTCTCAGTTCGTTATTATTATTATTTACATTTTAGCCATTCTCATACATACATAGTAATACCCCATTGTAGTGTTAATTTGTGTTTAACTATTGACTAATTAATAAGGTTTAACTGCTTATTTGCCATTTATTTATATATCTTTTTTGGTGATATGTCTCTTGAGGGCTTTTGCCCATTTTTTATTTTTATTTTTTTTTGAAGACTCCAGGGTAGAATGCTGATGGAGTTTGGATTATTGTCCTCCCAAAACTCATGTGGAAATCTGAGTGCCAATGTGGCAGCGCTGGGAGCTGTTTGAGTCATGGGGGTGGATCCTTCATGAATGGATTAATGCTGTCCCTGGGGAGTGGGGGTAGTGAGTGAGTTCTTGCTGTGTTAGTTCCCATGAGAGCTGATTGTTTAAAGGACACTGGCACCTCCTCTCTGTCTATCTCTTGCTTCCTATCGCCATGTGATCTGCTTGTACCTGCCGGCTGCCTGCCACTCTCCGCCATGAGTAGAAGCAGCCTGAGGCCTGCAACAGATGCAGCTGTCCCAGAATTATGAACCAAATAAACCTCTTTTCTTTATAAATTACCCAGTTTCAGTATTCTGTTATAGCAAAACAAAATGGACTAATACAAATGGTGTACTTGCTTAATACATAAAATAAAATCGACCTCAGAAGAGATTGAGCTAAATTATTCTCTCACGTGCAATATATGAGATTATTTGAGTCTCCACATCTTCACCAGCTCTGGGTATTATGTTTTCCCAAACTGCTAGGCAAATACTTCATCTCTTTTTAATTTTCAGATCTTTGACACCTGATGAGGTTGAACATTCTCATGTGATTCTTAACCATCATCTTTTTCTTGTTAATTTCTAAGATTTCATACATATAAAGTATCTTTTGGCAAATATATTTCAATTATTTTCTAGTTTTTCTTTTCTGTTTTAACTTTTAAAAATTGAAACATAATTGATTATACATATTTGTGCGGTACAGAGTTGACTATCTAATACACGTTGACCTGTGTCTTTGTGTACAACATGTGACATCAAATCAGGATAGTTACCATATTATAAAACATACTCATTCTTTGTCCATTAACCAATTTCTCCCTAATCCCCTCTGCCTCCCCTTTTCCACCCTCTAGTAACCACAGTTCTGTTCTCTCCTTCTGAAAGTTCAACATATTATTGTTTGTTGTTTGCTTCTTTGTTTGTTTCCTTGTCTGTTTTCCTTCCTTCCTTTCTTTCTTTCTCTTCCTTTGTTCCTACTTGTGAGTGAGGACATGCAGTATTTCTTTTTCTGTGCCTGGCTTATTTGACTTAAGATAATTTTCTCCAAGCTTATCCATGTTGCTCCAAATGGCAGAATTTCATTCTTTTTATGACTGAGTACTTTTCCATTGTTTATATATACCACATTTTCCTTATCCAGTCATCTGTTGGTGGACATTTAGGTTAGTTCCAACTCTTGGCTTTTGAAAGTGGAGATGCAATAAACATGGGAGTGCAGGTTTCCGTTCAACACGATGATTTCCATTCTTTGGGGTATATACCCAGTAGTGGGATTGCTGGATTGCATGGCAGTTTTATCTGTAGTTGTTTGAAGAAACTCCATACCATTTTCCATAAAGGCTGTACTAGTTTTAGTCCCACCAAGAGTGCAGGAAAGTTCCCCTTTCTCCACATCCTTGCCAGCATTTGTCATTTTCTGATGATAGCCATTCTAAATGGGCTAAGATGATATCTCAATGTGGTTTTGATTTGTATTTTCCTAATGATTAGTGATGATGAACATTTCTTTATATACCTATTGGCCATTTGTCTGTGTTCCTTTGAGAAATGTCTATCCAGCTCCTTTGCCCATTTTTAAATCAGATTATTTGTTTTTTTAACTGTTGTTTCAGTTCCTTGTATATTCTGAAAATTCAACCCTTGTCGATGTGTACTTTGCAAATATTTTCTCCCATTCTGTAGGTTGTCTTTTCACTCTGTTGATTGTTTCCTTTGCTGTGTAGAAGGTTTTTATTTTGATATAATTCCATTTGTTTATTTTTTCTTTTATTACCTGTGTTTTTGGAGTCTTATTCATAAAGACTTTGCCCAGTCCTACATCCTGTAATGTTTCCTTTTAGGAGTTTTATCGTTCCAGGTCTTATATTTAAGTCTTTAATCCATTTTGAGTTGATTTTGTTATATGACAGGAGGTAAGAGTCTAATTTTGTTCTTCTACAACTAGATATCCAGTTTTCTCAGCCCCATTTATTAGAAGCTATCCTTTCTCCAGTGTATGTTCTTGGTGCCTTTGTGAAAGATCATCAGTTCACTATAAGTACGTGGATTGATTTTGGGTTCTGTATTTTGTCCATTGGTTCATGTGTCTGTTTTCATGCCAGTACCATGCTGTTTTGGTTACTATAGTTTTGCAGTATAATTTGAAGTCAGGTAGTTTTATGGCTCTGGCTTTACTTTTTTTGCTCAAGATTTCTTTGGCTATTCAGAGTCTTTTGTTTTCTCATGAATGTTAGGCATGTTTTTCCTATTTCAGTTAAGAGTGTCATTGGTATTTTGATGGGGGATAGAATTGAATCTGTAGATTGCTTTGGGTAGTATGGATATTTTTGCAACTTAAATTCTTCCAAACCATGAATGTGGAATGTCTTTCCATCTGTTTGTGTCCTCTTTAATTTCTTTCTGTAGTGACTTAGAGTTCTCATTGTAGAGATATTTCACTTCCTTGGTCAAATTTATTTCTAAGTGACCTATTTTTGGTTAGCCATTGTAAATGGGCTTGGTTTCTTGATTTCTTTTTCTGTGAGTTCATTTTATTGTTTGAGTGTAAAAATGCTGGGTTTTTTTTTTTTTTTTTTTTTTTTTTTTTTTTTTTT
>NW_007751413.1:0-9342 GCF_000696425.1 Galeopterus variegatus | reverse complement strand
ACGCTCAGCCAGTGAGCGAACTGGCCATCCCTATGTGGGATCCGAACCCGTGGCCTTGGTGCTATTAGCACCACACTCTCCTGAGTGAGCCACGGGCCGGCCCACTTTAAAAGTTTTTTAAAGTTTGTTTCTTAAAAAGAAGTTTGAATTTTTAAATTTAAAATTTCTAGTTTCCTTCCCAAATTTGGAATATCTGGCTACTCAGCGTCCCCATCCCACTTTGCTTTCTATGTTGGCTGTCTGGATCCTAGGAACATTTGCTCTAATGAGGGGAATGTTCTCTAATGGGGGTCAAGTAGGCAGGGGCAGCAGTTAACATTTTGGTGGGAGGGGTCACAAAACCTAGGTTCAAGTTCTTTTTTTTTTTTTGCTGTTGGCTGGTGTGGGGATCCGAACCCTTGACCCTTGACCTTGGTGATATCAGCACCACACTCTACCAACTGAGCTAACTGGCCAAGCTCTGGGTTCAAATTCTGACCCTGCCATGATCTTGCTGTGTGACCCAGAGCTAATCATCCTCCAGTTTGAGCCTCAGTGTCTTCATCTGTAAAATGAGGTTAATGAAGTCTCTTCCCCACACTGCAGTACTGGCCCAGAAAAAAAGGCTCAGTATATGGAAATTGGTACTATCGTCTTGGTCTAGGAGATTTCTAACTTATTTCTTAGCAGAGGCATCATTCCAATGAAATCTTATGCTGACTCTCAGTAGGTAGGACTGGAAAGGGGAGGACTCCTATCCGCTTTCCCTCCCCTATTGTACCCCCTCACAGTATGTCCTGTGGTCCACTGACCAGCGTAACTCCCTTGCTTTCACAATGGTGTGACAGACCAGAGAGGGCAGTGGCCTTCCCAAGGCCGCACAGCATATCCTAGGCACATAGCTCACCACTCTCATCCTTATTCTTTGTATCAACTGCCTTACTGAGTCTACTTCCCAAGGGGTCTATATGGGGTTGATAGACTGACAATTGCCAACGGTTTTTTTTTTTTTGGCTGTCCGGTTTGGAGATCTAAACCCATGACCTCGGTGTTACAAGGCTGCACTCTAACCAACTAAGCTAACCAGCCAGCCCTGCCAATGTTTTTTGAGCTCTGGGCTCAAAAACTCACTGTTCTATGTATTTTATCTGTGTTGACACTGGTCACCTGGATGACCCAGGGCAGGTGGCTGTTGTCCCCATTTTGTGGATGAGGAAACTGATGATTTACTTTCCGCAGGTTACACAGCTGGCACATAACACAGCCTTGGGTCTCCCTGCCTCATCCTGGGGGGTCTCTGTCTCACCAGTGTCCTGCTGTCTCCCCTCTCTCTGTATCTATGTCTTTGTCACAGTCTGTCTGCATCTCCACTCCAGCCACACTGGCTTCTTTGCTAGTCCATGGACAAAAAATGAATCCTGCCCCAGAGCCTTTGCACTGGCTTTCCCTCAGCCTGGAGTGCTTTCTCCCACCTCCTGACTTGTGTGGCTCCTTCCCATCCTTCAGCCCTGCTGAGATGTCACCTCCTCAGTAAGGCCTGCCCTGACCATGGCATGGCACATCCAATTCATGTATTCATTCATTCATTCATTCATATGTTTAATGATTCATTCAACAAACACATCGTGGGTATCCACTGTGTGCCCAGCCATGTTCTCAGCCCCGGGGACACAGCTGTGAACAAAGCAGACAAACATTCCTGCTCTGCAGAACTTCGTTTTAGAAGGGAAGGTAAACGGTAAAGAAGATAAGTAAAATATAGATTATGTCAGGTAAGCAGTATTTTTTTTGTGTGTGTGTGTTTTTAAAGAATGAAAATAGGAAATAACAGGGCAAGGGCTGAAATTTTAGGGATGTTGGTCAGGGAAGGTCTCCCTGAGGAGGTGACATTTGAGCTGAGGCCTGAAGGAGGTCAAGGAGGAGCCACTGGAGATCTGGGCAGGAAAAACAGCCTGCGCAAAGGCCCTGAGGCAGGAATGTTTCTGGAATGTTTAGGGACCAGCAAGGAGGATATTGTGGCTGGAGCAGAGTGAGTAAAGTGGGGAGTGGGAGGTCATGCGGCAGGACCTACAGCTGCAGTGAGGGCTTTGGCTCTGGTTCTGAGTGAGGTGGGAGCCATAGAAAGTTCTGAGCAGAGGAGGGATGTGACCTGACTCGGGTGTTCACAGGCTCTCTCTGGTGGCTGTGGAAGGAAAAGACTGGGGTGAAAACAGGAGCTGGGGACCAGGGGAGAGGTGAATATACTGGTCCAGGATAGGGGTGACGGTGGGCTGGCCAAGAAGGGGCCAGATTCTGGATAGATTTTGTCAGTGGGGCTGATTTGAGGTGCCAAGGAAAGAGTGGAGCCTAGGATGACCCCACTGCATTTGGCTTTGGGGTGTCCCCAGCCCCTGCAACAGGGCCTGGTGCTCAGCAACCATTTGGTCTCTGCAGTTTCCTGTTTCCCACATGTTTTGGGGTGTCCGTCTCTCTTTAACATCCTCTACCTGCATCCCCCCTTCCAGGAATTTTCTAGGTCTCCTCATTCCTCTTGACCTCCCCAACACCATCTTGGCCTCCCTAACCTGTCTTCCCTCCTGTCCTCTGCAGCTTCGAGGCAGAGAATGGGCCAACGCTATCACCCGGCCGCAGCCCCCTGGACTCACAGGCGAGCCCAGGGCTCGTGCTGCACGCCGGGGTGGCCACCAGCCAGCGCCGGGAGTCCTTCCTCTACCGCTCAGACAGCGACTATGACATGTCACCGAAGACCATGTCCCGGAACTCGTCGGTCACCAGCGAGGCGTGAGCACCATCCTCCCCACCTGCCAGCTCCCCCAGGCCTGGCTCCACCAGAAGCTGCCCTTTCCAGCAAGGAGTGGGAGTGCCCACCCCCAACCTCCTCAAACCCCACCTTGTGCCTCCCCCGCTAAAGGACTCAGTCCTCTTATAGCACTTCCACCCAGGGAGTTACGAGCGCCAACCCTTTCTCTGCCCCCACTGTCCCCCTATTCCCCCCACCAAGCCCAGCCCCTGCAGCATATTTACCCCTTCCCCGCTTCATTTCTGCTCCCCCCACTCACCTGAGCTGCTCTCCCTGCCCACCATTCCTCTGGGTCCAGCCCTCACAGTGTTGCATCTCTGGGCACCCGTGACCTGCCGCTGTCCTTGATTGCAGGCACGCCGAGGATCTCATTGTAACACCGTTTGCCCAGGTGAGACCCCCCCTCCCCAAATGGTTAAGGAGGGCAGGGGCCCCAGCCCTCCCCCACACTTGGGCAAAGGGGCCCAGCCACCTGTCCTCACTGCAGCGCCCTTTCCCAGGTGTTGGCCAGTCTCCGGAGCGTTCGCAGCAACTTCTCACTCCTGACCAATGTGCCCATTCCCAGCAACAAGTAAGTCGAGGCTGGGCCCCAGCACCCATGATCATGAGCCTAAGCACACCTGGGTTTGGCTCTTAACCCTGCTGTGTGGCCTCGGGCAAGCACTTGACTTCTCTGAACCTCTGTTCAGGCAACAACTCCCTTATAACCAGTGAGTCATTGTGGTTTGAGAGCCTAAGACACACGAGCTTTTATAAAGAAAAATCTAGGGAGGTAAGGCCACAGCCCCAGCCCCAGCACCACTCCAGGCCCTGACACCAACTTGCTGGGCAATTGGCATCCTGTGGTGTCTCTGTTTCCCCTCAGTAAAATGGGAATTATGATAATGCCTCCATTAGACAGCTGCTGTGGGGAGTCCAGGAGATGGTATAGAGAAAGTACTAGAACATTGCCCTGCACATGATAAGTCCTCCCTAAATACAAGTTGTTCTTATTATTTTAGGGCAGGGGTGTGACTGAGTGCTGCTGGTCCCTTTGTGGGTAGGGGGCAGAGCCATTCTCAGAGGAGTTGGGAGGTGGTTGTCCAGGGAGCAGAGACTTTGGGAACACAGGACCTGACCCTACCACTGATCAGCCATGTGGTCTTGAGGAAGCCGGTTCACCTCCTTAAGCTTCAATTTCCTCATCTGTAAAATGAGTTCTTGTGGGGCTCATTGAGAGGCTGCAGGCAGAGTACATGGCAGTGTGCCTGGGCCAGAGTAAGTGCTCAGATAAAGAAAAACATGCCAAGGTCAACGGTTCGGATCCCCATACCGGCCAACTGCCAAAGGAAAAAAAAAAAAGAAAGAAAAAAAGGAAAACTAGCACTACTCACGAAGAGAGGGATGCAGGGATCTGGGGATGCCCAGAATGACATTGGCCCCATTTCTTTGCAGGCGGTCCCCGCTGGGCGGCCCACCCCCAGTCTGCAAGGCCACGCTGTCAGGTAGCTAAGCCGAGGGGGTGGGAAAGGGCTCCTCTTGCAGCCCCAATGGGGATGCCTCAACCGCGGTGGCTGTCTCACCCCCTTCCCCAGGACCCCACTCAGCTGGCGGACCCCCATCACTGTGGGCTGGGGTCTCTGGGGGTCTGCCTGGGGACCCTGTCAGCCATCACTCCGGCTGCTTCTTCCCCAGAGGAGACATGCCAGCAGTTGGCCCGGGAAACTCTGGAGGAGCTGGACTGGTGTCTGGAGCAGCTGGAGACCATGCAGACCTACCGCTCTGTCAGCGAGATGGCCTCACACAAGGTGGGCGGGGTCCCACGGGGGCGGAGCCATCTACTGGGCGGGGCTACGGGACGGGGCCAATCCCTGGGTGGGACCGGTGGGCAGGGCTATGGTGGGGCCAACCACTAGGTGGGTCCTGTGGGCGGAGCCAACCACTATTGATGAGGGAGGGGCTAATCTCTGGGTGGGGCCTATGGATAGGGCCAATTCCTGGGCTGGGTGCACCTTTTGGGGACAGCTTCAGGATTTGTAGTTCCTGTAGATTCTTACTTTTCCCAGGCCTGGAGGAGCCTGGTGTGTACTGGGGTTTGTGCATCTGGTTGTACATCTGTCTATAGGTGACCATCTCTATTGGGGGGCTTGTATGCTTGTATGGTCTGCGGGTATGTATCTACGTCTATGCATCTGTGTAGCTGTTGATTTGTTGGCTACCTACTTGCAGCACTGGTGTGTTCGCCACTGAGGGGTGGCATGCAGGTGTGTACCTGTGGAGTGTGTCTAGGGGTACACAGGTGATTGTGTAGGGCTCTGGCTGTGCTGGAGGGGTGTGTATGTCTGCGGGTGTGAGTTGGTCCAGGTGAGAATCTGTGTATCTCTATGTGTTTGCAGGGCTGCAGGGGAGGCTGCAAGCCTTCCATGTACAGCTGTGCAGATCGTGCACTGCACAACTCCAGGGGGCACCATTCAGAAAGCAGGCAGTGTGAATGATGTTTCCTAGAGTTGTACAGCATGGTGGCAGCCCTTGTGGGTGGATGTCTATCAGGAAATGAGTGTGCAGGTGGGGGTGTCTTTGTTTTGGGGTGCATACATCTGTGGGTGGAGGCTTGTCTGAGAACGTGCGAGTCTGAGGGTGATTGTGTTCCTGAGGGTGGGTCAAGCATCTAAGAATGACTGTGTCTCTGTGTATGGGTCTGCGGGTGTTCTACGATGGTGTGCGTGTGTGTATTTGTGTATCTGTGGGAGTGAGTGTGAGTGTTCCCTTATGGATTTGTCGGGGTTTATTTGTGTCCAAGGGCATAAGGATATTTCTGTTTGCTTGAAAGTGTCTGTGGGTGTGTTGAGTGCGTGTGTGTGTCTGGTGTTTGGATGCTAGTCCCTAGGTGTGTGTCTGTGTTCTTAGAAGGGGTGTGTCTGCAGGCATTTGTATCTCTGGGTGCTCAGCTGCATGGCTATAAATGTGTTGGACAGCACAGTTGTGACTATATCCAGGTGTGTGTGTGTGTATGTGTGAATGCACATGCACGTGTGTGTGATTGTGTGATGTTTAATTGCAGGACTGAAAGCATTTCGGTATCTGTGTGTGTTTGAATGTCAAGTGTCTGGGTGTGTGTTGGTGTCCATGGAAGAACTGCCTCAGGGTATTTGTGTGTGTGTGTGTGTGTGTGTGTGGTGTCTGGGTGTGTGTTTCCATCTCTGAGTGTGTCCGTGGAGAGGACATTTTCTCACGGGGGGGTGTGGGCCTCCCTGCCTCTCCCCTTGCAGCCCCACCTGGGTCCTGGCTGAGGCCTGTGGGCTCCGATGCCCCTTTAACGCCCCCCCACCCCTGGCACCACCTGACATCGCATGCAGCCGGCCGGTGCTGCAGTGAGCTCGCACACGCACACACACCGGTGCACACACGGAGCCCCGAGCCTCCGCAGCCTCTTCCAGGACCCTTGTCCTGTCCCCCCATGGGCAGGGGCCCCCTGCTGCCACTGCACCCAGCCACCGCAAAGGGGGGGCCCATCAGGGCCAGGGGCTGGCGGACCATGTAACCAGGGCTGCCTCCGGGAGCGCGGAGGGGAAGGGAGCCCCCAGCCCTGCTGGGCCGGCCCAGGCCCCTCCGCGGCTCCCCATTCCACTTCCCACCTGCCCAGCACCCCCCTCCCTGAGGCTGTTAACCCCGGGACGCCCCAAGCTCAGCCTCTGTGTGCAGCAGGCAGCCCTGAGCAGGGCTAAGGCTCCAAGATGCCCTTGGTGGATTTCTTCTGCGAGACCTGCTCCAAGCCCTGGCTGGTGGGCTGGTGGGACCAGGTAGGGGAAAGAAAGGTGAAGGATGGGTGGGAGACCTACCCGGCCCTCCACCTTGGACCCTCCAGCCCCTGTGTGGCCGTGTGTGCAGCTGTGCACGTGTGTGGCCTGGAGATAAAGGCTTGTGATCATCTCTGTGTGACCCAGGGCTGGGTGTGGATGGCGGGAGGCTGGGGGTGTGTGGCTCTCCCTGGGGGGGAGAGGGGGGTTGGGTCTCCTGCTGGGTGTGACTATATGAGTGTCTGGATGTCTGTGTGTCTGCGATGGTGTGTGTCCACCTGGCCATATGCTTGTTTGCCTGGGTGTTGGTGTGGCCCTGTCTGGATCATATGGTTCTGACTGTGGTGTTGTGTACTGGGCCATGTTTGTGAGCCCAGAGCTGGCTGATATTTTGGGGGCAGGTGACCCCAAATGTCAGTGACTGCCATATTGTGTGTCTCAGGTGTGTGACAATGTAGGACTGGGAGACTGTGACTCTGTGCAGTTGTGTGAGATTTTGTGGGTCCATCTTGTATGTGTATGCATGTGTGTGTGTTATGTGTACCCCGGGTCTCTTGGTAGCACCAGGATGGGTGAGCACCCTGTCCCAGTGTGGCCCACGCAGGCTCACCCTTCCTGCCAAGTGTCCCTCTGGCCTCACTGGACAGAGTCTGCTCCTGCTTTGGGGGTGCTTTGGCACAGCTTGGGGGTGGGGAGCCAATGCCCTTTCTCCTCCATGCACAATGTCACAGCAGAGGCCTGTGTGAAATGTCATGGGGGGACCAGGAGGGGCTCCCAAGCCCAGTTTTGGGTATACTTCATTCATCTGTGCATCTGTCCACCTCCTTGAAGTTGGAGGAGGGGGGCTATGATGGGAACCCAACTCCCCCTCCCCTGGGTGACCAAACTGGGGTTATCTCAGCTCACTGCTCTCCCCTCTCCTGGCCAAACCTTCTCTTCCCCCAGAGCTTGGGCACTGCACCCCTTCTTTCAAACTGGGCAGGGGGCTGGGAGCCAGGACCCCCAGGGATTGGTGTCTCTGTCTGGGAAGACCTGGGCCAGGGGTAGCTCTGGGAAGGCAAGGGTTAAGGGGCTTCCAGCTTGCCCCCCTTTCCCCTAGCTCAGCAGCTGGTTGGAGGGGGAGTTGCTAAGGAGACTCCCATTGCCATGGTGACGGGAGTCTCCTGATACCCCATTGGCTCCCTGTTAGGCAGGAGGCCCTCCCTTCCACAGGTGCCCCTCTGGCTCCTCCTTAAGGGGAGTGTGGGGAAGGGAGTCCCTCTTTCCTCTGGAGGGGTATGCTGATCCTGATCCCCCAAGCCTGGGGACCCCCATCCAGAGGTGGGAGGAGAGGAAAGGCTGCCCCCTCTCCTCCAGCAGCCTGGTAGGGGCTCTGTTGGCTGAACAGAGAAATAGGAGGGACTTCTGGGGTCTTCAGGAGTTTCTTGGGAAGTGCTGACACACACGCCCACCCCCCTTTATGATTTCCCCATCATCCCTTCCTTCTTGACTCCTTTACCTTAGTTCAAGAGGATGCTGAACCGTGAACTCACACACTTGTCAGAAATGAGCAGGTCAGGAAACCAGGTCTCAGAGTACATTTCTACAACATTCCTGGGTGAGTGAAGGGCAGTGTCTGGGTTGGAGGGACACAGAGGCTGGGGGGGCTGCCCTAACCCTGGGTCCTAGTGCCAACATTTACCCAGGGACCCTGACTCTTAACTCCCCAAAGGTCTAAGTCACCAAGCTCAAGAGTGCCCACAGTCATGATGCCTCCAAACTCAACAGGACCCCAACAGCATTTGAATATATGAGCTGAAAAGCCACTCCAAACTCAGTGCAATCCCAACAGAACTCTCAAACTCAAGACCCTAGGAGACTTCCCAAACTGAAATAGAATTCCTAAACTTTAAAAATAGTCTCTGAGATGAAAAGCCTCCCAAATTCAGTAGAACCTAAAATTCAATAGAATCTCTAGACTTGGATTGGCATCCCCAAATTCAGAAGACTCCCCCAAGCTCAAGAGAGATGCCCAAACTCCATAGGGTTCTCAAACTTAAGTAAACTCTGTGCTCCAGAGCCCACAAAGGACCCCCAAACTTTAAAAATATTCCAAGCTAAGTAGCCCCCCAAATCAATAGAATCTCCAAACTTGGTGTGACCCCACAAAATCAGTTGACTCACAAAGCTTTAGATCCTCAAACTCAGTAGGATTCTTAAGCTTTGAAACCTACAAAAGATTCTCCAAACTTGGGAGAATTTTCTAACTTGATGGAACCCCAATACAGTAGGATGCCCCAAATTCATAGGAATCTTTTACTAAGCTCATGGGGACCTCAAACTCATCCTAACCTTTGAACCCAAGAGCCCCCAAGCTAAGGATATCCCTCCAAACTCAGGATAATATCCCCTTCACAATTTATTGCCAAACCCTAGAGGCCCCCAAGTTTAGGAGACTACCCAGCAAACTCAAGAGAAGGATTCAGAATTTCAAATGCTCCCGTCAATGGGAGCATGGCATGCAAATGACCCCTATTAGACCCTGTCATTGGCTATAGCCAATGGAAGCATGGCATGCAAATGACCCCTATTAGACCCTGTCATTGGCTATAGCCAATGGAAGCATGGCATGCAAATGACCCCTATTAGACCCTGTCATTGGCTATAGCCAATGGAAGCATGGCATGCAAATGACCCCTATTAGATTCTGTCATTGACTGGCAGCTCCAGGTCACAATGGGTGACCTTGGCTGGGCTCTGGAAACCCTTGAAAGCTCAGGAAAAGGGATCCTAGAGCTGGCCCCCAGG
>NW_007751412.1:6626-9343 GCF_000696425.1 Galeopterus variegatus | reverse complement strand
CCTCGTGAGCTGCAGAGAATGAAGCCCACAGAATCCTGTCATTCCCTGTGGTCCTTCTGCCCTTGTACACACATAACTATCAAGAGGTCAGATTGTCCTATCCTCTTAATGAGTTCTCAGGGGGAGGCTTGGCTCTTTGGGAAGCTTCTCCCTGCAAGTCTTCATGTGTTCTCAACTTAAAAACAAGGACATTAAATCCACTCGAGGCTCCTTACACATTCCTGGTTCCCTTGTGTGGTCAGCTGGCTTCTAAAGTGCCCCCAAGAGCCCTGTCTCCCTGTATCACTCTCTCCACTTGTATGTGGGCTGGACTGAATGACTCACGTTTAAGCGATGGAGTATGACAACAGTTACAGGATGTCACTTGGAAGAATGGGTTACAAAAGTCTGCGACTAACCTTCAGAGACATCAGGTAGATCAGAGGTTGCCTAAGCTTGGAGATGGGGGGGACTGTAGGTTGGGGGGTGATGGCCAAAAGGTATGGAGTTTCTTTCAAGGGTGATGAAAATGTTTTTAAAATGGTTGTGGCGATGGTTGAAAAAATCTGCAAATACACTAATAACCATTGAATTGTACAGAATAAATGGGTGCATTGTATATAGTATGTAAATTACAGCTCAATAAAGCTACTGCCAAAAAAACTGTGTCCTCCTTCCCACCCCACCCCATGGTCTCTTCCTCTGGAGTTCCTCATTTGCTCCCTTTGATGAAGCAAGCCGGCAGCATGGGAGCTGAAGGCAGCCTCCAGACAACAGCCTCGGTCTGTGAGCAGCAAGAAGATGAGACCTGCCAACAACCACATGCATGAGCCTGGAAGCAGGTTCTTCCCCAGTCAAGCCTTGAAATGACTGCAGCCTCGGCCAACATTTTTATTGAGGCATCTGAAGCCGAGGACCCAGCTAAGCTCTCCGCCTCCAGATCCCAATGCACAGAAACTTGAGATAAAGCTCCTAAATGAAGGGGGTAATTTGTTACACAGCAAGCAATAACTGATACACTTAGAAAGAGACCCTCTGTGCTCTACTCCATTTTCTATTCTTTGCCAGATCTCTTCTTAGCTTCCAGAAAAGAGCCTTGCAAAAAGTTTCCAAGGTAACGCTTCACGTCAGAGTCTTCAGACCACTGCTGCCCCTGTTCCTTGCCACTCACAATTTCCGCACCTAGGACGTGTCCTCCCCCCACCCTCAGCACACATATGATGCTGACAGCTCCCTCAAGCCCTTGCCTTTCCTATAAAGCACAAAGCCCACCTTCCAGCCATAGGTGCGCTCTCTCCGCCCCAAAGTGATTCTTCCTGACTGCAAATTTCTAGGGCACAAGTGGAACCCATTCAGCCTCAATATCATATGCTATTTTTTATGTGTAGTTGACCTATTAGAAAGATTTCTTTTAAGACACCTTTCAGGAATTAAAAAGAAAAGTTTGTTTTGTCTCATTTCTCATATTTCTTTTTTTCTAATTAAGTTTTTATTGAAACATATTGATTGTACTGTGTACTCCGTGGAGTAAAGAGTTACATTTCAATACATGTATACAATGTGTAATGATCTAATCAGGGTAATTAGCATACTTATTTTTGCAAAACCTAATCATTTCTTTGTGATGTGGACATTTGATCCCTTCTCTTCTAGTCGTTTGATAAGATTCAGATAACACTGTTAATTATAGATGCCTGGGTCGACTGTATACCAGTAGAACTTATTTTTTCAAAACTCATATTTCCATATAAGTTTTACAGACTTGCATTTATTTTATTTGTTCCTTTGATTCCATTTTTATTTGCCCGTCTTCAGTATACTTTTTTTATAGCTAAGGAATTCCTGTATTTATTCTTCTTAGAGCTATGTAACATTGCACTGGGTTATTTTCACATATTTAAACTTAGTCTTTTCCAACTGATATTAATTTAGATTTCCAATTGTCTTCTATGTTGTAATATTTTATTCACTTTTAATTATTCACTATTTACGTGTATATTTTGAGTTAGCCAAACACCATTTAAGTTCAGCCACTGTTCTTCAACATCCCTTCTGCAGCCTCAGATGTGTCTTGCCCAGTACGTTTAGATAGACTTGCACTGGATTTACTACCTTTCTTGGCCTGAGAAAATTATTACAGTTTTTAAAGCACTGAACTTATTACCAGACATTTGGTAGCAAAGGAAAATTGGTTCCAGTTTTTTGGAGGCTTTAACTCAGGATGAACCTCATTTAATTCAAGGTTCTTTATCATCCTTGGATGAAATGAAATTTATGTGAAAATGTTGTTGTAGATAAATAAAGGCTGACATAAGAGAAAAATGAATAGTCACAGAACACACTAAGAAGTTAATAACAAGGGGGAATCATTCAGGAACTCCTTTCTAGGCTAACATATGTGAAGGCTGGCCAAAGCCATCAGTAACTAATTGTGGACTTCTTTGACTATCGTTCAAGGGAAATAATTCACATTCTCCTCCCAAGTACCCACATGCTCAAGTGATCTACAATCTGATTTATGCTTTATAAGCTCAGATACATTTCAATAGAGCTTGTTTGACGTGGCTCTACTATAGAATACACATTTAAAAAGCAGCTAATTAAATTTAAGAGAGCATAATTTGAAAGACGATTATATTAATTTATTTTTGATAGCTGATGTTTTCAAGGACTCTGGCTTATAAAGTCTTCTATTCTCTACAAAGTCACCCATTTGAATTCAGTTTACATTCAGATTA
>NW_007751412.1:0-1028 GCF_000696425.1 Galeopterus variegatus | reverse complement strand
CATCTAGTCAGAAACCAAATAAAGGAGGCACAAGATCTGGATGGAGAATGTGATATGGACACAAAATAAGATCTAGCAATCTCACTCCTTGGTATTTACCCCTAGGGAAATGAAAACGTCTATAGAGTAGCTCTATTTATAATCACACAAACCAGGAAACAACAAAAATGTCCTTCCTCTTGGTGAATGAATAAATGAAATTTGTACTTCTATGCAATGGAATGCTATACATCAATAAAATGAAATGAACTATTTATGCACAGAACAACTCAAATGAATCTCAAAGGCATTATGAGAGAAAGAAGCCAGGCATAAATGGTTATGTACTGTACAAGTTCATTTATATGACATTTTTCAAGAGAAAACTATAATGTTGGAAAATAGATCAGTGGTCGCAGGTGTTAGAGGTGGGGAGAATGTGATTACAAAGAAACAGCATGAGAGAGGTTGGGGAGAGGCAGCGCTGTTCTGTATCCGGATTGGGTACATGCAAAAAATTAATAGAACCATGCACATTAGACAGCAAATTTAACTCTCTGTTAATTGAGATGGAATCAACCTAAATGCCCATCAATGGATGAACTCATTTTTTAAAAAAACAAACCTGTGGCACATATACATGATGCGATACTGTTCAGCTATAAATGGAAATGAAGTCCTGTCATTCGCAGCAACATGGCTAGAACTGGAAACCATCATGTTAAGTGAAGTAAGTCAGGCACAGAAAGACAAACAATGCATGATCTCACTCATGTGGAATCTGAGGAGGGAAAAAGCAGTTCTCATAGAAGTAAAGAGTAGAACAATGTTTACCAGAGGCTGGGAGAGGAGAGAGGGTGTGGGAGGGAGAAGTGGTGAACTAACGGGTGCAAAACTATGCCATCCACCCAAAGGGAGTCACTGTGCAGTATATGCATGTATAGAAACAACGCACTGTACCCCACAGATATGTACAAGTAAATGTTAAAACTTTTTTTTTTTTTTTTGTCTTTTTTCGTGACCAGCAACGGATCGCAACCCTCAGTGTC
>NW_007751411.1:8546-9343 GCF_000696425.1 Galeopterus variegatus | reverse complement strand
CCCCTTTCTAAAGCCATGTGAAGGAGGAAGGGGGAGGTGACGTGGAATTTGAAAGATCAGAGTATTTTATGACCACGTACTCTTCCTCTGTTCTTCACCTGCACACATAGGGAAGAGAAGCCATTTACTCTTGGCAGTCACTTTTTTTCTACTCATCTGGTGTATCCACAGTGCCCAGTGGATCCAGAGATCGCCCCTACGTATACAAAGTTGATGTTCTGAAACAAAAACAAAAAGACAGATACTAAATCCAGATAGACACGTGAGTGTCTGGAAAGTGGTTTTGTTATTTCAATTTGCTATTCATTGATATCCCCTAATCCCATCACCACCACCCCAATGCGCACATGCACACACACGAACACACACAGAGCACTTTCAATCCTGGCTTACCCTGCACAGGGATCACGTGCTATATTGTCACTCAAGAGTGGCTGCTCTGTTTTTAGATATCGATGAGTGTCGGGAGATCCCAGGGGTCTGTGAAAACGGAGTGTGTATCAACATGGTTGGCAGCTTCCGATGTGAATGTCCAGTGGGGTTCTTCTATAATGACAAGTTGTTGGTTTGTGAAGGTAAGTGATGTTGTGACCTTATCATATCCAGAAATGAGCCAACTGATGAGCTACTTCACCACACACACTTGGCATATTTCCCAACACTGAAATTTCAGAAATGCATTAAGCTCTAGAAATAGTGAAGGGCATGGTGTAGAACAACATGGGATTTCATGCAAAAGAATTTACTAAATCCCAGTGGAAAAACCAGGATGTACATTTCCCAGCCCCCTTCTCCCA
>NW_007751411.1:6258-6554 GCF_000696425.1 Galeopterus variegatus | reverse complement strand
CTGATAGGCTGGTGCATCAATGAAATGCTTGTCTGTGACACCATTTGGCTTTGTCAGTGGCGCAATCTAGCCTCTGTGTTTCTATATACCTTTCATTAAGAGCAGGGCAGACCTTGTGGGTGAGGTAATGCTGGCTCTGTTGTAACGCAAGTCAGGCGTACTTCTGCTCACGTGTCTTTTGCACAGAGGCACCATCCACCCCACTGTAGACAGAAACTCCCGCTCACTGACTGATGGTCCTGAGGTCTTCCCACCACAGAAGCACGCCTAAGCATCGGCTGGTGTGTTTGCCGCCC
>NW_007751411.1:0-805 GCF_000696425.1 Galeopterus variegatus | reverse complement strand
TTCAATTAGATTTTGTCTCCTATGAGGGTACTTTGAAAAGTTCTTGGAAAAATAGAATTGAAGGTTATACGAATCTTTCCATGAACTTTTTGAAGTACCCTCATAAGTTTCCACTTAAGATGCTTACGATGCCTTGTATTTACAGATCGCAATGAATGTCAAGAAATCCCCAATATATGCAGCCATGGACAGTGTATTGACACCGTTGGAAGCTTTTATTGCCTTTGCCACACGGGTTTTAAAACAAATGCTGATCAAACTATGTGTTTGGGTACGTATGTGACTATCATTTCATTTTCTTCTTCATATCCTATTGAAAAATTCATTTCCACCTGAATATGTATGACAGTTAATACTAAGGTTTTTAGAAATTGTTTTTCTTTTTAGAAAATAAAAACACAGGCAGGTAAACAGCAGTAGCGTCCCATTTAATCTTTGACAATCTGGACATAATAAACCTCTTTGATATTCATTTGGCTGTCAGTTCAGAAAAACTTTTGACTAAGGGACAAATTGAAAAAGATATTAATAAAAATTAATTTTATTAATGTTAATGGCCTATTATACTTTTGTAATATTTATGTAGGATTACATTACTGGAATAAAATTCAGCTTTTGAGTGTGAGTGTCAGCATTTTTTAAGAAGGGTCTATAGTTTGTACCAGATCTTCAAAGAGAAATTTACAAATACTGCAAAGGGTAAAAAAAAATGTTAAGAATCATTTTTCTAGAAGTAAAAGAGCTCAAGATTTTAAATCTCTTCCTTGGTTTGAGTTCTGTCAGGAAGCTAATTTAGAATAAACTT
>NW_007751410.1:8443-9345 GCF_000696425.1 Galeopterus variegatus | reverse complement strand
CCACTGGTGTGGGAGGGAGTCTTGCTCTGGGGCTGGGGGTGGACCATGCACACGGCCCCCTGCCCTGTACACAGGAGGAGGCTTTTGCTGTAGTTTCTTCCCATAGCAACCTGCGGCTCATACAGTGTCTCTTCTGAACAGGCCCATTTTGTGACTGGGTCTCAGCTCCATCTTCTGTAAACTGGAATGATGGCATTATTCATTTCGTGGCTGTTTTGGGAAAACAAATGAGCTAATTCATTCTCAGTGCTTTCAACAGTGAATTCCTGATACATAGCAGGTACTTAAAATCCTGTTTTGGCAAATCATTTAATCATGTGAAAATTGTTGCAACAGGACGTTGAATCTAAATCCATGATACCCACTTGTGAAAAATTCAGATGTATGCACAGAAAAACAGACAGGAAAAGGAATGCACAAAAGAGCTGACAGAGGTTAAAATATTTGGCATAACTATAGGATTTTTCTTTATTTTTCAATTTTGTTTCATATTCTACATTTTCTGTATTGAACAGTATGATACTTACAATCAGGAAAAAAAATACAGAAATACTAGTAAATGCTGTAGAACAGTCAAGTAAAAGGAGGGCTGGAAGATTCATTGACTTTAAGAAGCAGATGATCTTTAAAACGCTTTTCAAAAATAAAAACCAGTAAAGTAATGGGGCAGGAAATAAATGAAATAGGATGAAGATTGTGAGGAAGGGAGAAATGCCCAACTGGAGAGATCCATGGAGCTATGGACACGTGTGAAACATGTGTACAGGCATGCAAACACAGTCATTCCTGTGGCACACACATGCAGTGTCCATGTGTTCAAACATTCACACGTGCAGACACATATGAGGTACTCAGGGATCACTGCTGATCAGGAATTTTAATTAACAGAAAGAGATGATAAA
>NW_007751410.1:5603-7595 GCF_000696425.1 Galeopterus variegatus | reverse complement strand
TAAAATATTTATATATTTAGATTTAAACAAAGACATAAAATGAAAATACTCTAGAGACATCTATTCACAGACATGATATAGGTATGGTGCAGATATAGACAGAGAGGGAGGGAAATCTGCTGGGTTCAGTTTGGACAGATTTTACGGGGGGAAACAGGAGGCAGGGTCTGCACAGGGAACGGACAGAGGCAGCTGGACGTGCTGGGCGTGAAGACCTGGCAGAGCCCCCAGCAGTTGGCCAGCACCCCTCACCCAGTAGGGGGCACAGCTACTCCCAGGATCTTGTGGGCTCCTCTGGAAGCCCCTGAGCTAGAGATGGAAGCAGCTGAGTGTGAAGAGTCTGGACAGCAAAGGCCAAATGTACGGTTTCTCTGCACTTCACCAGGGGATCACTGAGGCTCCAGGCAGGAGCCCGGGGTGACGAACAGCCATGCAGGCATGGCCAGGCCTCCTGGGCACCCATGCCACAGGGAAGCAGGTCACCCTGTCTAGTCACCAGATGTCAGTGAACTCTCAGTGCAGCAATGCCAGGCAGTGGTCATTCAAGGACAGTGATCTCTCCATGGCAAGGATGGAGCCAGCCAATGGGGCCAGTGTGTGTGAACCACAGCCTGTGCACCAGAAAAGAGGAGTTGCTGGAGGAGGGGCAGGTACCCAGGAGCCATCACCTGCAATGCTGTGCCAGGAGCCCTCATCTATGACACTGAGGAGCCAGGAGCCCTCACCTGCGATGCTGAGTCAGGAGCCCTCGCCCACATCACTGAGTGGTGCCTCTGGGCCAGGATGGCCATGCCCCCATCTGTGACTTGTAGTGTGGCTATTTAACTGTGAGTAGGTCAATCTGTGAAGCCTGAACATTTTCTTTCTCTTTTTAAAGAAAATAAGGTGAAAATATCTTTTAGGTTTTTAATTTGTATTCACCTTTTAGACAAAATTACTAGACTTTCATATAGTTTTTTAACTTACAGAAAAGCCATAAGAAAGGTAGCAGGAACTGATGTGTATTACATATTTATATGCTATTTGTGTGTGTGTTGGGTGGCTTGTGTGATCACATTTACACAGTAGAAAACATGTAACTTTTAAACAGAATTGGATATTGGTCTCAATATTTTTGTGTAAATGGACATGTGAACTTGAAGTGTACGGTTCATTCCTTATTACCTGTCAGCATGCCCTCCTGACATTAAGATCCTGGTGCTTGGGCCGGCCCCGTGGCTCGCTCGGGAGAGTGCGGTGCTGATGGTGCCAAGGCCGTGGGTTCGGATCCCATATAGGGATGGTATGTGCGCTCATTGCCTGAGCATGGTGCAGGCGGTGCCGAGCCAAGGGTGGCAATCCCCTTACTGGCAGAAAAGAAAAAGATCCTGGTGCTTCAAGGGAACATACACAGCACTTTAAGTGCTAAAGTGGTTTTTCAGATACTAAGTACATCACCCAGATCACCAGTGGAAACAGTATCTGTAATCACCATCCACCATTTCCTGGGAACCACAGGTTTGTCTCAGCAGAGCTGTTCATGACACAGGGAAAGGGGGACTGGCCGTGGACTTGTGAAGCGATTCCCTGAAGTTCTGTGACGGAACAGGGAACCTGGTTGTCCCCTGCCCTGCAACCTGCCAGGGACGGGGAAGGGAAGGCTCGTGGCAGGATCGCTAGTGTCACTGGCTTTAATCAAGCTCTTTGCTGCCATTGTGCACAGTGTGAAGGGGAAAGTTTCTCCCCAGAGACTGTTGTCCCAATTCCTGGCCTGCCCTTCGTGTTCTCATCACTATGGGCGTCCCCTGCTGAGTCTCAAAGTCACTCCTCTTTGCTGTCTGAAGGCCAATCTTAACCTACTTAAATATGTTCCAGAACTGAAAGAAAACAGTGGATATACGGGGTGAAAGAAATGAGGATCTTAGCAGAGAAATGAAAAATTAAGGAAATAGAGAATCAAAGAGAAATTCTGGAATTTAAAAGTACAATATTTGAATTAAACAATTCACTAGA
>NW_007751410.1:2231-4641 GCF_000696425.1 Galeopterus variegatus | reverse complement strand
AACCGAAGGTGAAAAAGTCCTCAAAGCAGCCAAGGAAAAGATGATTCCAAACCAGGGCTTCAGCGGTGCTGGTGATTCGCGGGAGACAAAGCGTCGAGTCCACAAAGCAGCAAAGGAGGGAAGTGAGCACAGAAGGCGGCAACGTGACCACGGTCTTCACCACGGAGGAGCCTCGCGGACACTCACGGATAAACAGGTACAAGGAGAACCTGGAACCCGCTCACTCACCTCACGAGGACACTGCAGAACGCTCTTCAGGCTGACGGGCGATGACCAGGACGAAACAGCAGACCAGCAGCGCCAACCATGACACGAACAATGGCGTGTGCACATTAATCCTCCACCGTCTGTAATAATTAAGAGTGTTGTAATCATTAGAACAACTACTAACCAACAGAAAAACTGATGAAGAGCCCGGAAAAAATAGTTCACTCCAAAAAGAAGCAGAATAGAAGGAAAAAACAAAAAACAGGAACATTTGAAAACCAACAGGAAGATGGCAGATGTGAAATCAACCATACCAAATATATAATAAAACGTAAATCACCCAAAGGCTTCAATTATTAGCAATGATTTTCAGACTGGGTAGCAGATCTCACTACAAAAATCCACTTACACGAAGACACAGAAGGTCAAAAGGAAAAGAATGGGGGAGAATATGCCATGTGCTACGCACTGAATGTCTGCATCCCCAAAATTTCTATGTTGAGCACCTAATTTCCAAGGTGATGTTATCAGCAGGTGATTAGGTCGTGAGGGTGGAGCTGTCATGAACAGGATTAGTGCCCTGCAGTAAGGAACGAGGACGGACGCTGTCCCTCCCTGCTGTGTAAGGACACAGCGAGAAGAGAAGCTGCCCCTCTGCAAACCAGGGAGCAGGTCTTCCTGCAGCAGCTTACTGTCCTGCACTCACCAGAGAGCTGCCTCACTGTTGAGCCAATGCCCTGGCCAGGAGGCATTCAATAAAGGGCCATTCTGATTAGGAGGAAGAGGAGAGGGACGTGGTGAAGAGGCAGCCCCTCCCTGGTCCTGCAGTTCCCTGCTCAGGACAGCTGACCCAGCTCAGGCTGCTCCCACCTCTCCAAGAGCCCCCAGACCTATGCTTCTACACTTGGCTCCCTATGTGTCTGTCCCTAGGAATCTTTAATCCAGAACCAAACTGGGGTCTCAATAAAGGAAAAAATTTCTATCAGGCAGAAGACAAGCTGTCTCGCTTTTCTCCTGGAAAAATATACCCCAATCCATCTTCCCACAAGTGGTTTCTTCACCATGTGTGTCCTCCCTCAAAACATGGCCCAGTCCTGTGCACAGCACTGAGACCCAGAAGCCATGAGAGTCTGCTAAAAATAGCTCTCAACATTCCCTGCTCTGAACTGGGTGCCCAAGGTGACCTCACTGTGACCTTGGAACACCTCAACTCCCCTCCGGGGCCTCAGTTTCCCCACTTGTAAAAGGATGAGGGTGGACTAGATGCCATCTTATTCTCTGCCCCCAAGTGAGCCAAAATCAGAGAGAGCAACATGCATCAACTCTGGGAGCTCCTGCGCCCCGCACAGGCAGGGCCCTTCACTGGAGCCTGACATGGGATTCGTGTTGGGGAGGCAACCTGGGGCAGGTGCATACTGGGGCAAGATGCTGGGGCTAAATCCCATGAAGAATGATAATCCGGTCCAGGCCCCACGCCTGACCCTTTCAGGGGCCGTTTACACACACTTGGTCCCAGCGCCCACTGGAGGACAAGGGCACATTCTTCAAGCAGGACCAACCATGCACGGCCCCAGGGAGTCCAAGGGTTGGAGGGAGAGTCTCTTGCCCTGACACCCAGCAGGCAGGGCGTGCCACCTCCCCCCATGGTCCCTCCTTCGGGTCTCCTCCCCAGGCCCTGCAGGACCCAGTCCACACTGAAGGATCCAGTCCCCAGGAGGGTGGGTTGAGCAGGCATTAGACAGGCCTCTGACCCCTGGCTCCAGTCCAAAGGGAAAGTTCAAAGACCAAGGCTTGGGGCCTCCCTCCTGCCGGTCGCAGGGAAGGGCAGGTGGGCCGCCTCCACGTGCCCTCACCCAGGGGTCAGGTTAGTTCCTTGATCCTCCACCTCAGCGAGGGACCCCCACCCCACCAGCAAGCCCAGGGCTTCACACTTACGGACGAGTCCAGGACAGAGGCACCTCAGGGGCACCTGGGGAACAGCTCAGCTTGGAAACCCGTAGGGCACCCCCCGAAACCTCAGGGACTTCACGCCCAAGCACTGCTGCCACCCCCAGGAACTCTCTAGGGCCATCCTCACACCTCCAGCACCACCCCTGCCCAGAAGGCTCCCCCGGGTCTGGGGCTGCTCACCCCCAGGGCTCTCCCGCTCCTGGGCTTCAATCCCAAGACCTTTGGGTTGAGACCCTATGAACCAGTGGCCTCA
>NW_007751410.1:0-1334 GCF_000696425.1 Galeopterus variegatus | reverse complement strand
CAACACCCTGCTCCCTGGCTCCCAGCTCCCCGGCTCCCCAGTCCCCCCGACCCCTGGCCCTCCTCACCTGTCGAAGAGTCTCCGCAGACTCCGGGAAGCACAAGCACGAGCAGCACGGCCGCTACCCGCTATGTTCGGCCTCGGTACGGGGGCGGGGCCTGCCAGGAAGGGCGGAGCCTGGTGCGTTTAACCCGGTTCTTTCAAAAAGTTACAAAGTGACAAGGAACTGCACGCTGAGAGTCACACAGTGTCGTCAATTGTGTGAAGGTGAGAAAGGAAAATAAGAATGATAGAAAACGGGTGGAAATGGTAAACTTTATTTATTTATTATTTTATTTCATTTCTTTTTAAAGATGACTGGTAAGGGGATCTTAACCCTTGATCTGGTGTTGTCAGCACCACGCTCTCCCAGGTGAGCCACAGGCCGGCCCCTGTAAACTTTACATTACGTAAATTTTATCACAATTAAGAGAAAAAAATAATTAAGTCACGGGAGAGGGAGCTAATAAAAATACCTGGATGGCAATTAAAATTGAATCTCAGAGAACGAGTAGGTTTCACAGGATAAGCATCCTGTGCAATATTTACATAGTTATACAAAAAAAGTCAACACCAAGGTCAAGGGTTCGGGTTCCATACTGGCCAGCTGTCAAAAACAAAAATAATAATACATATATATATAAAGAAAGTGTATTAGTCCGTTTCTGTTGCTTATAACAGAATACCTGAAACTGGGTAATTTGCAATGAAACAATATTTGTTGCTTGCATTTTCGGAGGCTGGGAAGTCAAGAGTCCAGGGAACAGATCTAGTCAGGGCCTTGTTCATGGTGACTCTGCACAGTGACACAGACTGTCACATGGCAAAATGGCAGAAGCAGAGAGACACTAACCTCTTCACTGGCTCTCCTTTTAAAGCCCTCAGAACCATGCCCATGACCACCATTAAACCATCAATGGATTAATCCATTTACTAGGGCATGGTCCTCACAGTCTAATCACCTCTTCAAGGCCCCACCTTTCAATGACCATAATAGGATCTCCCGCCCTCTGAACACTGTCAGTGGGGAATAAGCCTCAATGACTTTGAGGGGACATCCGATCCACAGCAGAAAGTGTTCACTATTCATCTGAAATTCCAGTTCAAGTGGTCAACAGTCCCGTATTTTGTCTGGCAACCCTTCCCGACTTTTACAGCAAATATTTAAACAAATGACAAAATAATTTCAAATGATAGTGCAAAAACAGGGTGATGGGGCCGGCCCATGGCTCACTTAGAAGAGTGTGGTGCTGATAACACCAAGGTGGCCATGGGTTCGGATCCCTATATAGGGA
>NW_007751409.1:7388-9345 GCF_000696425.1 Galeopterus variegatus | reverse complement strand
TAGATCATCTGGGCAACAAATCAACAGAGTAACCATTACTCTTTCAGAGGGAGAAGAAATCTAGGGTTATTAGAAGTGGGAGGGAGGAGGAAGAGGGGGATGGGGAGGGATTGGACAGGGGCATAAAGAATAAATATGATTTGTAATAATGTAAATGCTAATAATACTGATTTGATCAACATATTGTCAACATTGAACCCCCAAAATATGTATAATCAATTATGATTCAATAAAGAAAACGGTTATGGGTGTAAATTTTATGTTATATGTATTTTAACAATGGGAAAACAAAGATAAGGCTGAAAAAGAGACGGGAAAAGAAGAAAAATTGCAGCAAATAACAACATTTATAAACATAGAAACTAATTCAATTTATTTTTAATTATTTTACATGTGAATATTTTATATACACCAATTAAAAGGCACAGGCTGAGTGTATAAAAAAAAAGACAACTCTGTGTGACTACAAGGGATGCACTTTAAATATAAACACCCAGACATATTCAAAGTAAAGGGATGGAGAAAAATATGCCTTGATTATTCTCAAAAAGAAAAACAAACAAACAAACAAACAAACAAAAACGGTGAAGTTATCCAAGTTATAAGATTTATGGACATGGAGTTGTTCATAATAGTCATTTGTTATCTTCTTTATGGCCCTGAGATCAGTAGTAATGACTCCATATATTAATAGTTTATTTTTTCTGTTTGTGACCAGTGTTCTGTTTTATGGATGTGCAGCAAATTTTACCACAATGCAATATATGTTTTCATACAATTTACCATGCTGTTCAAAACTGTGCAAGCAAACCAACATAATTTATGAAATAAATGGTGTTAGGTTCCCTAAACTCAAAAATATTAAACTTGACCACATTAAAATAATAGGAGTCTAATAACATTTTTAAGTTATTTATACAGTTAAATACAAAATATTATGTACATTAAGGGTTTAAGAAACACTTAAATGCTACAACAAATATAATCATTACCTTAAAAAAGACCTGATATTTGCTCATGGAGGTGGGCATCAGAAGGTTTGCACCTTGTGAGTTATTGTGATGTGGTTCAAGAAGGGTCATTTGGAATTAGATGGCGAGGTGTAACACCAGATGGCGGAGGGAACAGCTCATAGCACATGATGAACTGAGTTGGCAATTCTAAGTTTTTACATTGATCTTAATTTTTTTCTTTCTGCTATTTATTTTGATTTGAACCTGTTCCTTTTCTAATATTATTTCTTAAGGTGGAACCTGAGCTAATTGACTTAAGATCTGTCTTCTTCTCTAATCACACAATTAATGCTATGAATTTTCCTCTTACTGCTGCTTTAGTTCATTCAATGGATTATGGTAATTCTTATTTTTGCTTTAGTTCAGTTAGAAATGTTTTAAACTTTTTGATTTCTTATTTTATTTTTTTTCATTTTAACTTACACATTGTAATTGTACATACTTATGGATCAAATCTGATATTTTGATACATGTATGTTGTATAATAATCAGGTCAGGATAGTTAATGTATCAGTCTCATACATTTATCATTTCTTTGTGGCAAAAATATTCAAAAGCCAGTTCTCCAGCTATTTAATTAATTACTTTTTTAATGCAGGGTTATTTAGGAGTGCTCTCTGTTTAATTTCAAATATTGGAAAATTTTCCAGAGGCTTTTTATTACTATTTTCTAGTTTTATTCAGTTGTGGTCAGAAAATATATTTTGTATTACTCAAATGTATTTAAATTTATTGATACTTATTTTTGGCCCATCATTTTTCTTTTCTTTTTTTTTCCTTTTTGTCTTTTTTCGTGTCTGGCAATGGATCGCAACCCTCAGTGTCGCGCCCGTACCAGACCGGGACCGGCAACGGGATCGCAACCCTCGGTATTGCTCCCGCACCTCGCTCAGCCAGTGAGCGGCCGGTCTGTATGTGGGATCTGAACCCTCGGCGGGAGTGCC
>NW_007751409.1:5540-6251 GCF_000696425.1 Galeopterus variegatus | reverse complement strand
TCAATTTTGTTTCATATATTTTGTAATTCTGTTACTAGGTTCACAAAGCATGCCTTCTGGTGGAAATTTACCCCTTTTCATAATGAAATGTCCTTCCTTATCCCTTAATTTCTGTGCTCTTGGAGGTATTTTATTTGATATTAATATAGCAACTCATAATTCCTTTTTTATTATTGTGGTAAATATATGTATAACATACAATTTACCATTTTAACTATTTTTAAGTGAGCATTTCTGTGGCATTAATTACATTCATGTTGTATAACCATCACCACCCTTCATCTTGAAAAATCTTCATCTTCCCCAATCGAAAATCTACCAATTAAAAAATGCCTTCTCACTCCCCCCTCCCCACAACTCCTGGCAACCACGATGTTACTGTCTCTATGAATCTGACTACTCTAGAAACATCATGTAAATGGAATCATACACTATTTTCTTATTGCTAACTTAATTATTTTATTTCATAATGTCTTTAAAGTTTGTCCTTGTTGTAGTATGTCTTAGAATTCTTTCTTTTTATGGCTATATAATATTTCATTGTACATATATATAACTTTTTTATTTTTTGCTATTTTGTCANGAGAGCGCAGCGGCACTCCCGCCGAGGGTTCGGATCCCACATACAGACCGGCCGCTCACTGCCTGAGTGAGGAGCGGGCGCGACACCAAGGGTTGCGATCCTGTTGCCGGTCCCAGTCCGGTACGGGC